>NC_057807.1:249802019-250087950 GCF_018294505.1 Triticum aestivum
AGTGTGTGCGCATGTGTGAAAGAGACATGGACAACACACGATAAAATTGGAGAAAAAGTGTGCGTGTCTTATGCAAACATATCACACATGCATCTTTGACAACAGAGGCAAGGTGAGGAGATAGTGTGTGGTTGTTTGGAACCGAGAGAGGAAGACCCCTAGCACGTGGCCAAGAGGGGTCTGACAAACAAGGGAGAGAGGTCGAGAGAGACGTACGTAGAAAATGCAGACATGGGGAGGAGAGAGTGTATGTTTGTCATAGAGAGATCCCTTGGAGATCATGGTGGGACTACATGGGTGGGAGATCGAGTGACAAGGTGTGTGCGCGATAGAAGATGCCCCGAGAGATATCGAGATAGACGTATGGATGGAAGGAGACAATATGTGTGTTCCTGATGGCTAGTAAGAGATAATCATACTTAGGAGGGGGGGGGAGTGCTTGCGCCTATGGCCCTATTTGGATACTCTAACTCAGTTAGAGGTTAGAGTTAGATTCTAACCCTGAACTAACTCTAAGTAAAGAGGTGTTTGGATGGCAGGGTTAGACGGAGCACGGATACGGCGAGGCACCTTCACGGGCGGTGCGAGAGGGAGGGAGGGAGAGGACGAGAAGCTTCGAGGAAGTGGGGAGGGATCTGCTGAGGGGAGAGCGAGAGAAAAAAGTGTTTATTAGAATTCCCGAGAAGAACTAACCCAAATAAGCACCTCCTGGATGGGTTAGTTTTTTTGGATGGGTTAGATGCATCTAACCTAAACTAACCCTCCTGTTTGGATCTTTTTGGGTTAGTTGACTCCAAACTAACCCAAACTAACTCTAACCCATGGATCCAAACAGAGCCTATGATGGAGTGAGGGATTATGGTACTTAGGGGGGTGCGTGTCACATGGAGAGAGAACAAGGGCGGAGAGTGTTGGATGGGTCTATATGTATAGCGCGAGCGAGACATGTGTATGTGTGAACCAGGGAGATATAAGGCCCGTTTGGCTTACGTCATGAGCATCTTTCGCGTGGCCTGGGGTTGTGGCTGGATTTGCACGCTTGTTTGGTTGCTACCCTATGAAAAAGAAAGCCCGCCTGGGCTGGGTTCCCTTGCACTTTAATTAGCCTGGCTGAACTCCAGACACTGCAAGTAGCCTGGCCCAAGCGACCAATTTCGAACTCCTGGCCATGCCTGGTCGTGCGGCCACGAGGCTAACAACAACATGGATGGATATTAGCATTAAATAATTGATGCATGGATTGATTGATGAGACGTTTATGCTTTGCCTGGCCCAGGCATGAACCAAACGCTTCAGCACCACACAAGCCTGGCCAGGCAGAAATATTTTACATCTCATGTCCACACCAGGTAGTACCGACCATCAAGGCATGAGGGTCAGGTCACGAACCAAACTGACTAATAAGTTTGAGAGAGATTGAGGAGCCCCGATAAGGCTGAGTGGTGCGTCAGATAGCTGAGAGGGGGAAAGAGATATTCCATCCGCTCGATAATGCAGTGGATGTAAATTTTTTAGAAGTCAAACTTTGGAAACTTTGATTAGGTTTACGCAAATGTTATTTATATCTATAATACCAAAGATAGATCATACAAAACTACATCTCATGGTGAATCTAATGGTATATGTTTGCCGTACTAGATGTAATTCTTTTTCTCCACGTACATGGTCAAACTTTGTGATGTTTGACTTTTCAATAAATCTATGTGCTATGGACGGAGGTGAGTGCCTCAGTCGAGACAGATCAAGTGCGTGTGAAGGAGAATGCGTAAGTGTGCAAAAAGAGTATGTGTGTGAAAGACAAAGTGACAACAAATGATAAATTAGAGAGAGAGAGTGTTTTTTCGTTTCTTATGTGAACATATCACGCATGCATCTCCAAGATGGAAAAGCGAGGCGAGGAGATACACGAAGATAGCTAGTGTGTGATTGTTTGCAATGGAGAGAGACACCCCTGTAGCACATGTCCAATAGAGGTGTGGCCAACAAGGAAAAAAGGTCAAGAGGGACACATGGATGGCATGGACGCATGGGGAGGGAGAGAGGGTGTGTTTGTGATAGAGAGACCCCCTCGAGATCGTGAGGGGACTATATGGGTGGGAGATCGAGGGAGTGTGTGCGCGATAGAAAGATGCCCCGAGAGAAATCGAGATAGACCATGCACATGTTTGTGATGGAGACTAAGATTAGCTAGTCATATACATATAGGGGGACTGTGTGTGCCTACAATTGAGTGAGAGACCATCATACTTGGCTAGCTGGGTGTAACACCCTCGATGCGACTATATCTCCCACGTGTCGAGGCACGACTTAGAGGCATAATCGCATTGAAGGCATATGTCGCAAGTGAGGTAATCTTCACACAACCCATGTAATACAATAAGGGAAAGAGATACATAGTTGGCTTACAATCGCCACTTCACACAATTACATGAATAAAGCATTACATCATCCAAATACACTCAAGGTCCGACTACGGAACCAAAATAAAAGAAGAACCCCAAATGCGACAAAGGTCCCAATCACCCCCAACTGGGCTCCACTACTGACCAACTAGAACGAAACAACACAAAGGACAAGATCTTCATCGAGCTCCTCCTGAGCTTGGTTGCGTCATCTGCACAGACTCATCGGCACCTGCAAGCTGGTTTTGGAAGTATCTGTGAGCCACGGGGACTCAGCAATCTCGCACCCTCGCGATCAAGACTATTTAAGCTCATAGGTAAGGCAAGATATGAGGTGGAGCTGCAGCAAGCGACTAGCATATATGGTGGCTAAACATACGCAAATGAGAGCGAGAAGAGAATGCAAAGCACGGTCGATAAAAGTATGATCAAGAAGTGATCCTAGACTACCTACGTCAAGCATAACTCCAACACCGTGTTCACTTCCCGGACTCCGCCGGAAAGAGACCATCACGGTTACACACGCGGTTGATTCATTTTAATTAAGGTCAAGTTCAGGTTTTCTACAACCGGATGTTAACAAATTCCCATCTGCCCATAACCGCGGGCACGGCTTTCGAAAGTTCAACTCCCTGCAGGGTGTCCCAACTTAGCCCATCACAAGCTCTCACGGTCAATGAAGGAATAGACCTCCACCCGAGACATTCCGATCAGACTCGGTATCCCGGTACAACAAGACATTTGGACAGGGTAAAACTAAACCAGCAACACCACCCGAATGTGCCGACAAATCCCGATAGGAGCTGCACATATCTCTTTCTCAGGGCACACTCAGATGAGCGCTCCGTACAACTAAAACCAAACCTCGAGTTGCCCCGAGGGGGCGCTGCACAGGACTCTAGTTTGGACCAACACTCAGAGGAGCACTGGCCCGGGGGGGGGGAGTAAAATAATGATGACCCTTGGGCGCGTGACCCCCAAGGGAAAAGAAAAGGCTAGGTGGCAAATGGTAAAACCAATGTTGGGCATTGCTGGAAAAGCTTTACTTAAGGCGAACTGTCAAGGGGTTCCCTTTACAGCCCAACCGCGTAAGGGACGCAAAATCCGGGAACATAACACCGATATGACGGAAACTAGGGCGGCAAGAGTGAAACAAAACACCAGGCATAAGGCCGAGCCTTCCACCCTTTACCAAGTATATAGATGCATTAATTAAATAAGATATATAGTGATATCCCAACAAGTAAATAAATATTCCAACAAGGAACAACATCTCCATGTTCCAACAAGGAACAAACTTCAATCTTCACCTTCAACTAACAACGCTATAAGAGGGGGGCTGAGCAAAGCGGTAACATAGCCAATCAACGGTTTGCTAGGACATGGTGGGTTAGAGGTTTGACATGGCAATTTGGGAGGCTGACAAGCAAATGGTAGGCATCGTAGCATTGGCATAGCAAAAGAGCGAGCAAACTAGCATAGCAAAGATAGTAGTGATTTCGAGGGTATGATCATCTTGCCTGAAATCCCGCAAGGAAGAAGAACGAGTCCATGAAGAAGACAAACGGACGTAGACGAACGGATCCTCACAACCTCGACGTTATCGGAACCAACCCGAAGAAGCAAACACCGGAAAAGAAGCACACAACATAGTAAACAACCACCACAACAACATGGCACGATGCACAATCGAGTATGATGCATGTCCGGTTTAATGAAACATGGCATGGCAAAGTGCAACAAACAACACTACAAATTAAGTGGAGCTCAATACACAACGAGTTGCATATTGATGAAACACCACGACACGTTATTTAGTTTGATCTCGTTTATGTACTCAACAATATTAAATGTTGGTTAACATGGCAAGAGGGTGAAGCAAAGTAAAACTACCTATCTAGTCAAGTTTAAATGAGGCCGGAAGCAACGAACAACAATTCTGGAAACTCCCCATATGCATATTTTAGATTAGGTCCTGTTCTGCCCTAAACACAATTTTAGGGTTGTTAAACATGCAAAGTAAGGCCACCATGTTAAACTAGGCAAAATTCTACCCCATTTACATATAAAGTTTATTTAAATCGGAGCTACGGTTATTTAGTTATGAATTAAATCATTTTAGCATGGCATAGGAGTAAATTAATGCAAACAACATTTTTAACATTTCAAACATAGATGAAAGTTGGATATTATTAATCTACACAAAATTCTGAGCAAGTTTCATATATAAAACATTTTAATCCGATGCACGGTTAGTGAGTTATTAAATGCATGAACTAGGGGGACTATACTGCCAAACTGCTGCTCCGGATAAATAGGAAAAATCCCAGGCGCTGAAAAACACATCACGGGCCGAATCTGAGGTAGGCCCAACAGTGAGGAGAAAAAAATAGAGGAGGGGGCGCTGGGGTCGGCTCACCCTGGGCCTGGCCCGGTAGCAGAGAGGAGGAGGCAGGCCGGCTTGGGGCTGCGGGGCTGGGCCGGATCTGGCATGGCGGCCCAGCGGAGAGGAGGGGCTGGCGCTGGGCCTCGCGCAGGACGCGGTCCATAGGGACTGACGCGGAGTGACCCAGTCGGATCGAGGCAGGGCGACGGTGGCGCATGGCGACGATGGCCGGCGGTGAACTTGGAGAGAAGCGGCGCCAGGCGAGATCCGATCGGCCAGCGCCGGACCCGGGCGGCCGCAGGGCGGAGGACTTCGGCAGGTGGGCGGCGAACTTGAAGTCGAGGGAGGACGCGCGGCAGTGAACTGCAAGGGTCACCGGCGAGGGTTGCCGGCGTCGGGGAGGCGCGGCAGCCGGCGATGGGGATCTGCGGTGGCACAGCTCCTGAGGCGGCGTGGCACGAGCGGGAGACCGCGGGTAGGCGGCGGCGACGAGATGGGCTCGCGCGGGCCCGATCTGGGTCCCGCGGGCCGGCGGCGAAGTGGGGCGGCGCGGTGCCATGTGGCGCGCGCGGGTTGGACGAGGGCGGTGGCCGGCTGAGGTGTCGGCCTCTGATTGGTCGGGATGACGAGGCAGCGGCGCTAGACACGTCCAACGGCGGGACGGACAAGTCCGGCGGCGCGGGGAGGAGTGGATCTAGGGTTCATCCGCGAAATGATCCGAAATTTTGGGGAGGGGCTATTTATAGGCATAAGTGGAGCTAGGAGAGTCCAAATGAGGTGCGGTTTTCGGCCACGCGATCGTGATCGAACGACCGAGATGATGGAGCAGAGTTAGGTAGATTTTTGGGCCAAAATGGAAGGGTGTTGGGCTACAACACACACGAGGCCTTCTCGGTCCCTCGGTTAACTGTTGGAGTATCAAACGAAGTCCAAATGATACGAAACTTGACAGGCGGTCTACCGGTAGTAAACCAAGGCCGCTTGACAAGTCTCGGTCCAATCCGGAAATGTTTAATCCCCACACAATAAAGAAAGGTAGAAATGATCACCGGAGGAGAACGAAAGCGCCGGAATGCAAAATGGACAACGGGGAAAATGCTCGGATGCATGAGACGAACACGTATGCAAATGAAATGCACATGATGACATGATATGCAATGCATGACACGCAAGCAATGACAAGGCAACACCAGCGAATAACTGAACGACACCTGGCACATCGGTCTCGGGGCGTTACAACACTCCACCACTACGAGAGGATCTCGTCCCGAGATCTAGAATGGCACTGGAGGGGCAACGGAAAAGAAAGAGAAGAGGTAAAACTAAGTTGCTTCTTTGACAAACGAGTGAGACCAAAGAACCTGGAAAAGGTTAAGCCATTTCGAGAAAAGAATACAACGGAAATGACGAAGCTGAAAACACTCCGTTAGAAAAGAGGAACAATGGAAAACAACTTCGGGTAGCACTCCGGTTGAGAAGTTATGCAAGACTTGATACGGTGAAAAGAACTTGAGCAGAGGACACGACACTCTGGTTACACAAGATAGAGAAGGAATAAGACTGATATAATTTGGACAACACTTCGACTGTAAATGGAAGAAATTGAACATGATCTTGACAAACCGAGATGAGGAGTGAAAAGAGCAACATCACTAGACCCCCGGGAGAAAGAATAGAATAAAGATAATTGAAATAAGAGAATTGAGAAGAAAATGTCAATTTTTGCCACAAAAGAGTTTGAAAAGGCATCTTTAGGAGAAGGGTCGAATGGAGTTGTTGGAAAACCAACAATGAAAATACTAAGCTTGATATGGTCTTATGGAATATATCTCAAATATATGAGGTGACAATCTGCCACTCACGGGAAAGAATTGGATTGGAATGAACAAGGAGACGAGAAAGCTATATCACCGGAAGGATAATGAAGAAATTGGGTCAATTATAAGCACCAAAATTAGCAACATTCCTTAGGGAAGGCTATAGGTGAAATATAACCCAAGATAACTCCAAAGAAGAGATTGATGGATTTAAAATATCTCATTCTTGATAACTTGTGACTCACGAAGCAACGAAGGGGAATTATCAAGAAGGACATAATACCACCTCCAAAGATACGGTAGAAAGAAATTGCACTCCGGATAGCAAGATGAAGAATGCTTGAGTTTCTTTGAAAAGAATCTCGATGAACACTTCGAGAAGAAATATAAATCCTTGATGAACCATCATGTAGAACTTCCATGAAGAACTCCGGTAACAAAAAGATGATCAAAACGAAATGAAGGAGAAGTTGAAAACACAAGTTGAACCCTTGCAATGGTTAGATAGATCTTTGGAATGATAATTAGATCTTGGAACTCCGGGAAAGAAAAGATGAGCAACTCGAACTGAGAATGTGATACGATGAACCACTCCGGAAAAGAAATTGAATAAACTTGATGAAACAAGAATAAGAATTATGTTATGTCTATCCTTCACCCATTAAATTGATGACAATCAACGGATTTGACATATTACTTATTCTCGTAGAAAAGATTAAGAGAGATATAACATAAACTTGAGAAGGTCTTCAACGAACCACCGGTAGGATTGGAACAACAAATGAATTGATATGATAAGAAAGAAGAAAAAAATCTTGAACGAACCATCATACGAATTGAAAATGAATTAAGGGAAGACAAAGAAACACCGGGAAGAATAGTGAAATGAACGAAGATACATGAGACAATCTAGATACATGAGAACGAAGAGAGCACGAGCCGATTAAAGATCACTTGAACAAGGCACCGGTAAGATCGGAGAATGATAACTGCAAACTGAGAATGAATAAATCTTCGATGATGGGCTCCGGATAATCAAACTGAGAAGACTCTTGAATTACTCCAGATGGGTGAAAAGAGTTCCCACAATCAGAACAATTATGAGAGGATGGCCTCGAACTAGAACCACGAATCTTGAAGAGAAAAGAGCAAGATTAAGGAGAAACTCTTCTTCGGTCTTCAAATGACAACGAGAAACACCACCGTGAATTGTTGAGGCACTCCGGAATGAATAATGGAAAGGTTTAGCCAACGATGAAAAGAATTTGAAAGGTTTTAGAGGAGGACATTTAACTGATGGCAATTCATTCTTACGTCACAACTTCGAAAAGAATTTTTGAGTATAGCTCCGGGAGAATTAGAAGAGCCAGGTAAGATCCTGGGAAAAGACCTGTGGGTTAGGGCCCACTCAAAAGAAGCACCGTTGAAATGATTTAAAGAGAGAGATTGCACCGGTTGAATTAAATGGCTAGAATGAGATCACATCCTCAAAAGAGTTTGAACGAAAACAGAGTGGAAACACGAATCTTTGAGATATCTTGAGCATTTCGGAACAATAGAATAGCGAGAAATGAATAAATATGAGGAGCACCGTCAAGAGAAGGTATTTGAAACGAGAAAAAGGGGATATAATCGACAAATCTTGACTTGAATCCACCAGAGAAGAGAAAAGACAAAGAATGATAACTTGAAGCTCCGTTACGATCTTCATGAGAATCACCGGATAAGAATATTGACGGAAAAGAATGGCAAGACTTCACAAGAATAAAAGGATACTTGATAAAGAAATCTGGGTCCTCGAAGAAACAAAGAGAGGGAGGGTGGGAAAAACAAAGGCAACTGGAGATGGATGAAACGAACGGCGTTGAGAAGACTTGAGTTGATCTTGTAGATATTGAAATGATCAGATCCACTTGAAGAGAAGCACACCGGTTAAAAAGGATTGACAAAAAAATCTCGATTATCATGACGGATTAGTATTCACATCGGAGTATGAGAACACCACTTGGGAAAAGTATGGAATCAACATTTGACTTTGAAGCAACTCGAATACCACAACTCAAAACAGAACAAAGAATTGACTTGCGAAATAAGCCAGAACAAACATATGATAGAGATTTCGTCCGAAGTTTTCGTGGTGGGGCCTACACGGGCTCGATCGTACAGCACCATCATGTACAAGGCAGTGCACATGACATACGAAGCGTCCCCGAGTCGGCATAGCCAAGGACTCTTTAAGACACAACGAGACCACTGTAAAACCGACCGTGAATAGGCGGACCACTAGACGTCGAACCCCAATTTCATATCATACATCTGTCGGAAAGATATCCTACGAGCTACTTGAATTCCCACCTATGAAACTCCCGAAATTTTCCGGTTATGCAATCAGGTGTTGGGGATACAGGGGAAGCATAATATCTCACCCAAACTAGCAAATCCTACATCCAGCTGTATCCATCCTTCAACACATAACCAAGAAACCTTCGGAAATCATCTACCTCAACCTTCGAAAAGCATCCGTTATGCAAGTTATGGCGATACTCCCGAACTCCCGCCCCAGTACTGGGTGGCGTCGAGGTTATCTCACCAACGAACTGCATAAAAGAGATTTTCGATGTCGGCGTACTAAACTCAGGTATTCCTGAATTGCAACAATAAAATTATGACGACAACACCTCAGAGCTCGACTCCCCGGGACACTTCCACAAAACCCCTGACAGGAGGCACAAAGACAATGTTCTCATCATAAAACCATCGGAACGATTCCAAGATACCCGCGTGATCCTAAAATTTTTTAGTGAAATTTGAGAAGAGAAGAGTCAAAACTCTACGTCAGGATGCCTTACCAGAGCGATGAAGGGACTGAGGAGTAAAAAGAATTCCTAAACTCTTCGATATATAATTCCTAAAGACCCAAATCATTTTTCTAGACACAACTCGGCCGCTAAAAACGATCAAGCAATGGGGCTCCTAAGGTCGGGGAAGGCTCTGATTACCAACTTGTAACACCCTCGATGCGACTATATCTCCCACGTGTCGAGGCACGACTTAGAGGCATAATCGCATTGAAGGCATATGTCGCAAGTGAGGTAATCTTCACACAACCCATGTAATACAATAAGGGAAAGAGATACATAGTTGGCTTACAATCGCCACTTCACACAATTACATGAATAAAGCATTACATCATCCAAATACACTCAAGGTCCGACTACGGAACCAAAATAAAAGAAGAACCCCAAATGCGACAAAGGTCCCAATCACCCCCAACTGGGCTCCACTACTGACCAACTAGAACGAAACAACACAAAGGACAAGATCTTCATCGAGCTCCTCCTGAGCTTGGTTGCGTCATCTGCACAGACTCATCGGCACCTGCAAGCTGGTTTTGGAAGTATCTGTGAGCCACGGTGACTCAGCAATCTCGCACCCTCGCGATCAAGACTATTTAAGCTCATAGGTAAGGCAAGATATGAGGTGGAGCTGCAGCAAGCGACTAGCATATATGGTGGCTAAACATACGCAAATGAGAGCGCGAAGAGAAGGCAAAGCACGGTCGATAAAAGTATGATCAAGAAGTGATCCTAGACTACCTACGTCAAGCATAACTCCAACACCGTGTTCACTTCTCGGACTCCGCCGGAAAGAGACCATCACGGTTACACACGCGGTTGATTCATTTTAATTAAGGTCAAGTTCAGGTTTTCTACAACCGGATGTTAACAAATTCCCATCTGCCCATAACCGCGGGAACAGCTTTCGAAAGTTCAACTCCCTGCAGGGTGTCCCAACTTAGCCCATCACAGGCTCTCATGGTCAACGAAGGAATAGACCTCCACCCGAGACATTCCGATCAGACTCGGTATCCCGGTACCACAAGACATTTGGACAGGGTAAAACTAAACCAGCAACACCGCCCGAATGTGCCGACAAATCCCGATAGGAGCTGCACATATCTCTTTCTCAGGGCACACTCAGATGAGCGCTCCATACAACTAAAACCAAACCTCGAGTTGCCCCGAGGGGGCGCTGCACAGGACTCTAGTTCGGACCAACACTCAGAGGAGCACTGGCCCGGGGGGGGGGGTAAAATAATGATGACCCTTGGGCGCGCGACCCCCAAGGGAAAAGAAAAGGCTAGGTGGCAAATGGTAAAACCAATGTTGGGCATTGCTGGAAAAGCTTTACTTAAGGCGAACTGTTAAGGGGTTCCCATTATAGCCCAACCGCGTAAGGGACGCAAAATCCGGGAACATAACACCGATATGACGGAAACTAGGGCGGCAAGAGTGAAACAAAACACCAGGCATAAGGCCGAGCCTTCCACCCTTTACCAAGTATATAGATGCATTAATTAAATAAGATATATAGTGATATCCCAACAAGTAAATAAATATTCCAACAAGGAACAACATCTCCATGTTCCAACAAGGAACAAACTTCAATCTTCACCTTCAACTAACAACGCTATAAGAGGGGGGCTGAGCAAAGCGGTAACATAGCCAATCAACGGTTTGCTAGGACATGGTGGGTTAGAGGTTTGACATGGCAATTTGGGAGGCTGACAAGCAAATGGTAGGCATCGTAGCATTGGCATAGCAAAAGAGCGAGCAAACTAGCATAGCAAAGATAGTAGTGATTTCGAGGGTATGATCATCTTGCCTGAAATCCCGCAAGGAAGAAGAACGAGTCCATGAAGAAGACAAATGGACGTAGACGAACGGATCCTCACAACCTCGACGTTATCGGAACCAACCCGAAGAAGCAAACACCGGAAAAGAAGCACACAACATAGTAAACAACCACCACAACAACATGGCACGATGCACAATCGAGTATGATGCATGTCCGGTTTAATGAAACATGGCATGGCAAAGTGCAACAAACAACACTACAAATTAAGTGGAGCTCAATACGCAACGAGTTGCATATTGATGAAACACCACGACACGTTATTTAGTTTGATCTCGTTTATGTACTCAACAATATTAAATGTTGGTTAACATGGCAAGAGGGTGAAGCAAAGTAAAACTACCTATCTAGTCAAGTTTAAATGAGGCCGGAAGCAACGAACAACAATTCTGGAAACTCCCCATATGCATATTTTAGATTAGGTCCTGTTCTGCCCTAAACACAATTTTAGGGTTGTTAAACATGCAAAGTAAGGCCACCATGTTAAACTAGGCAAAATTCTACCCCATTTACATATAAAGTTTATTTAAATCGGAGCTACGGTTATTTAGTTATGAATTAAATCATTTTAGCATGGCATAGGAGTAAATTAATGCAAACAACATTTTTAACATTTCAAACATAGATGAAAGTTGGATATTATTAATCTACACAAAATTCTGAGCAAGTTTCATATATAAAACATTTTAATCCGATGCACGGTTAGTGAGTTATTAAATGCATGAACTAGGGGGACTATACTGCCAAACTGCTGCTCCGGATAAATAGGAAAAATCCCAGGCGCTGAAAAACACATCACGGGCCGAATCTGAGGTAGGCCCAACAGTGAGGAGAAAAAAATAGAGGAGGGGGCGCTGGGGTCGGCTCACCCTGGGCCTGGCCCGGTAGCAGAGAGGAGGAGGCAGGCCGGCTTGGGGCTGCGGGGCTGGGTCGGATCTGGCACGGCGGCCCAGCGGAGAGGAGGGGCTGGCGCTGGGCCTCGCGCAGGACGCGGTCCACGGGGACTGACGCGGAGCGACCCGGTTGGATCGAGGCAGGGCGACGGTGGCGCCCAGGGCGACGATGGCCGGCGGCGAACTTGGAGAGAAGCGGCATCAGGCGAGATCCAATCGGCCAGCGCCGGATCCGGGCGGCCGCAGGGCGGAGGACTTCGGCAGGTGGGTGGCGAACTTGAAGTCGAGGGAGGACGCGCGGCAGTGAACTGCGAGGGTCACCGGCGAGGGTTGCCGGCGTCGGGGAGGCGCGGCGGCCGGCGATGGGGATCTGCGGTGGCGCAGCTCCTGAGGCGGCGTGGCACGAGCGGGAGACCGCGGGTAGGCGGCGGCGACGAGATGGGCTCGCGCGGGCCCGATCTGGGTCCCGCGGGCCGGCGGCGAAGTGGGGCGGCGCGGTGCCATGTGGCGCGCGCGGGTTGGACGAGGGCGGTGGCCGGCTGAGGTGTCGGCCTCTGATTGGTCGGGATGA
The DNA here is from genome assembly GCF_018294505.1 of Triticum aestivum. Lineage (NCBI taxonomy): Eukaryota > Viridiplantae > Streptophyta > Magnoliopsida > Poales > Poaceae > Triticum > Triticum aestivum. The sequence continues at coordinate 249,814,784 of NC_057807.1, forward strand.
CGAGGCAGCGGCACTGGACACGTCCAATGGCGGGACGGACAAGTCCGGCGGCGCGGGGAGGAGTGGATCTAGGGTTCATCCGCGAAATGATCTGAAATTTCGGGGAGGGGCTATTTATAGGCATAAGTGGAGCTAGGAGAGTCCAAATGAGGTGCGGTTTTCGGCCACGCGATCGTGATCGAACGACCGAGATGATGGAGCAGAGTTAGGTGGGTTTTTGGGCCAAAATGGAAGGGTGTTGGGCTGCAACACACACGAGGCCTTCTCGGTCCCTCGGTTAACCGTTGGAGTATCAAACGAAGTCCAAATGATACGAAACTTGACAGGCGGTCTACCGGTAGTAAACCAAGGCCGCTTGACAAGTCTCGGTCCAATCCGGAAATGTTTAATCCCCACACAAGAAAGAAAGGTAGAAATGACCACCGAAGGAGAACGAAGCGCCGGAATGCAAAACGGACAACGGGGAAAATGCTCGGATGCATGAGACGAACACGTATGCAAATGAAATGCACATGATGACATGATATGCAATGCATGACACGCAAGCAATGACAAGGCAACACCAGCGAATAACTGAACGACACCTGGCACATTGGTCTCGGGGCGTTACACTGGGCATGAGATTGTGTGTGTATGCGTGTGAGATGGAGAGAGAACGATGGAGAGAGATAGAGTTTTAGATGGGCCTATCGAGTGCGAGTGAGATATGCATGTGTATGTGTGACCCAGGTGGATGGAGAGTTTGAGAGAGGGGGGGAGAGCTCCGAGACGACATAGTGATGCGTGAGAGAGTTACGGGCAAAGAGCCAAGGAATTTGTGTGCGTATGATGAGTGCACCCAAGATATCTAGCTTGGACTAGCTAGAGTATCATACATAGTGTGTGAGAGAGACCTATAGATGGTGTATATATGAATGCGAACTAGAAAGACCCCCCCACACACACACACAGAGAGAGAAAGGGAGAGGGACCAACAAGGTTTTTGTGTCGGATGCGTGCGACAGAATTGAAGATTGTCGGCGAGAGAGTGAGAGAGAGAGAGAACAGGAGTCCGGGAGAGGGGGAGGTCGCGTTTTATGCATCAAAGACTGATATAAACCATGTTTCGATATAAACTTGCATTCAAATATTTAAATTGGAGAACATGTTGTCTGCAATCCACACATGAACGGATATATGCGTATATCAAACAAGTTCATTAATTTGACTTTCAACATGTTGATGGAGTAATATAATACTGTACAACATGCTACTCGATTGAGGTGTTCAATTTTGGATTTAGTTCACTATTTTGACCTACTGAACGAGCTAGTTCATTGAATCGAGATATTTCATTTTGGGTTTGATTCACATTTTTGAGTGGGTCAACTATTTGTCATATAGTAAATCGCTAGCAACGAGCATGTAAAAACACATTACTCCCGAGCATCATCTCTCCATCTAAAAAAGAAGTGGCAAGCTAATATTTCAAAATTTGATTTGAATCGACTTGGTAAGGTAGACGTGGATGCTCGTTCTCCCAAAATTTGAACGAACCGTTAAACATCCTCTCTGCTCGATGGAATTTACCCGAGGAAATAAATGGGAGACGCGAAATTACCGTCCTATGTGGGACACGCATCAATTGGCCCGTTGTACATCGAGGGTAGGTTCGTAACTTCATCCAAGCGCGCCTTCTCCTCGGCCGAAATGACATGTGCCGAATAATTCATAAACCATGGTCGGCAAAACACGCTCTCCTCGCCTGAAATAGCTCGCGCCCAGTATTTCAAAACACGCTCTCCTCACCCGAATTCGCTCGTGCCCACTATAGTTCAAAACACGCCCTCCTCGCCCGAAATCGCTCCCGCCCACTATTTGGGGAGAAGCAAAGTTACTCTACTATCCCCGACCCTCAGTACACAGACCCAAGCCGAGAAGCCTATAGGCAAGGGTAGAACTGTAACTCCCCCTCTCATTTCGAACAAATGCGTCTGTAAGACATGGTTCCACTCCCCTCCCAATTCCCCCCCGCCCGCCCCCATTCATACCTCGTGGGCACCAAATCACCTTCTCCCCAGGAAGCTCCCTTCTCCGGAGCTGCGAAACCTCAGCCCCACCTCCATGGCACCCCCACCGCACCAATTTCACAGCCGCCCTCCTCCCTAATGCCAGAGACGCTGTCCAATTGCCGTCGTGCACTGGGCCGTGTGTCTCTTACTCCGTGCTGCTGGTGCTGCCTCGACGACGGCCACGTGAACCGTATCGGAGCCGATTCACCCCCGCCATTCTTTATGGTGCCGGAGTGGCTCCAACTTCGGATCCGTCCAGAGTCCTAGCGCTGCTTTCGCGTAGCCGTCGATCGTGGCGACATTGCTCTTTCCCTGCCGCCGGTCGCCACCGCAACCGCGCCGGCCTCACCGACTCAGCAGCTAGACCTGCCTACTTCACCATGCCGCCAGATAGGTTATACCCTCATCTGAAATTAATTTATTTAGGCGTCAGTTGTCTGAATTTTTATTCTGGGCCAATCGATTCCCAGTGGGAAGCAGCACCCCTCGAGGCGGCGGAGCTCCTAGGCTGCCAGTTGGCTGGTGCCTAACGTAAGGGTGCGGGGCCACAAGTTCGCCGTGGAAGCAGCGCTTAGATGGCTATCTTTTAGAGTTGTGTGGGTTGAAGGTACTGCCGCCACCGGATCTGGATGACGGGGAGTCTTTGTGGATTGGCCCGGGGGCGGCGCAACCACGGTAGTGCGGTGGGGCGGGGAGCGGGGTTTTGGCCGGGGCCACGGACGGCGGAGGCAGGCTGCTCTGCTGTTGGCCGCTGGCTCTTCGGGGAAGATTCCGAACAGTGTTAGCCGGGAGGCACAATACGGCCATCAAGCCATCTGACGTAGATCGGACAGTACCAAAATAAAATAAAACCACGTGACCCCAATTTAGTATTCAGTCAACAGACGTGTGACCACTCTCGTACCTTGCTGTTGATCTCTTAGTGTATTTCTTTAGATCAAAGAGATATGTCGTTCTTAACATTATGCGTTATCTGCATCTTCAGACACACCATCTTCCGACTCACCGCAGCTGCTCCAACAAGGGAAGCATACACCAGAAGGGAGCTACAGTCCCCACTCAATAGTTCCCTGCATCGAATGCGCGTGCCTGACATGGACAGCCATAACAACTACAGGGCCATCGACAAGTCAGCACATGATGCTCACTCCTATGGATGGCAGCCAGATAGGTTGTACCTCATCTTACTTGTGTGCAACATTTATGGCTTTGTTATTCATCTAAGCACGGAAAATAGATCATCACATTTCACTGTATATTCATGCTGATCTCTTATGGGTCTTGTTCAGGAGTTCACGCTGTTCCATAGTTCAGCTAAGATACTTGTTCTTTAGGTAACGCTGTTCCATAATTATCATCCATCAGCCAATGCCATCCCACAGGCTGGTGATTATAGTATTATACCACTTCTAGTATTACCTATGTTGTTCTTTAATACTTATGTGTGCCATCTAGTTAATCTCGAGTACAAACGATACATATTTTGTAGCTTTCATCTGTGTTCTCCCTTTAGTTTATGAGACCTGTTGCTGCTAGTTAACCCTAATCCTACTATTTATGTCGTCTCCTACAGGCACTCATTTACATAAATCTAACTACTAGTTGTCTTCCATGCATGTCAGATATAATTGCACACATTGATATATCCACAAGAACCTCACGGAGCAATGTAAAGGCCAATAAACTTGATGTCAATGATACCCAATATGATGGAACATGTAAAGGTAGTTCTTCAGAAGACTTGCAGAAAGATGATGAATCCTCTTCACCCCACAAGGTCCTTGCTCTAACTTGGCCTGTGATATGGGTACAACATGCATATAATGTCCTGGAGTGTATCTACTCTGTTGCAATGCCATGTGCTTAGCATGCTGATCATGCATGTAAATATGTCACACCTTCCTGTTTTTCAGTACCTATTCCATTCATGATAACATGTTTTCAAATTCAAGTACTGTCATTCTACTCTATCGCAATGCCATCTGCTTAATTTGGACATCATGCTTCTGAATATCTTATGCATTGTTATTCATCAGTATGTACTTCATCTGTCTGCCATAGCATGTTTTTTCATTGAAGTGTTGTTCTAGTGCTCTGTTGCAATGCCATCTTATTTTCCCAATCATACACGTGTATGTTGCCTTAGTTATTTCTGTACATATTCCGCTAGCATATAGTTTTACATTCAACTAGTTTTTTTGTTGTGTTGTCCTGTCGTATCCCTAGCTCTTACACCATACTCCCTCCGTCCGGATTACATGTTGCCGAAATGGATAAAAAATGATGTATCTAGAACTGAAATACGCCTAGACCCATCCATTTCTTTCCGGATGGAGGGAATACATGTCAATATGTCATGCCTTTCTATTCTTCAGTACCTATTCCATCTCTCTGCTGTCGCATGTTTTATAATTAAAGCACCATTCTTCTATACAAGGCATGCAAGGGGAAGACGACTATGTTAGAATCTGAAGGGTTACAAACAAGGCCTTTGCAAAATATCCAAACGCCAGGAGATAATAAACCAACTCCAGTTTTTATAGATACTGCTCCAGCACAGAGAAACCCAACTCCTACTAATAATAAGCAGATTCCAGTGGCCAAAGAACTAGTCCGCTCCAGTCCAGCAAAAATATGTCAACTCAATTCTAAGAAGCGTGTGCGTATCCTTGCATCATGAAATTTTATAGCATGCTGATCATATTTTCTACATGTTTCTTACCCATCTCTCTTTTAGAAAATAAGCTTAATAGATAGAAGAATTTCTGCAATGGTATCGTTTATGAGGAAAGATTCTTGCAGGAATTCTCTGTGCTCCAATATAGATGTAAGTACCTGTTGTATATCACTATATTTTTACATCAGCATGTATTTTGTTAATCGACGTGAATCCAATCTTTATCTGATCTAAATTTAGTTGTAGCAAAATGTATGATTAAAGGCCACAATGTTGATTTTTGTAAGGAAAACTGCCTGGTAGTTTTGCATCCTGAGCTGCATGAGTGTACTATCTCATATCAGTGGGTTTGAATACTTTGGTTCTACAGTGGGTTTTTCAGTGTTTTTTTACTGTGTTGTCCTGTCGTATCCCTAGCTCTTACATCATACTCCCTCCGTCCGGATTAAATGTCGCAGAAATGGATAAAACTGGATGTATCTAGAACTGAAATACGCCTAGACCCGTCCATTTATTTCCAGATGGAGGGAATACATGTCAATATGTCATGCCTTTCTATTCTTCAGTACCTATTCCATCTCTGCTGTAGCATGTTTTATAACTGAATCACCATTCTTCTATATAAGGCATGCAAGGGGAAGACGACTCTGTTAGAATCTGAAGGGTTACAAACCAGGTCTTTGCAAAAGATCCAAATGCCAGGAGATAATAAACCAACTCCATTTTTCATAGATACTGCTCCAACACAGAGAAACCCAACTCCCACTGATAATAAGCAGATTCCAGTGGCCAAAGAACTAGTCCGCTCCAGTCCAGCAAAAGAATGTCAACTCCATTCTAAGAAGCGTGTGCATATCCTCGCATCATGAAATTTTATAGCATTCTGATCATATTTTCTACATGTTTCTTACCCATCTCTCTTTTAGAAAATAAGGTTAAATGATAGAAGACTTCCTCCATTGGGATCGTATTCGAAGAAAATATCTTGCGGGAATTCTCTGTGCTCCAATGCTGATGTAAGTACCTGTAGTATATCACTATATTTTTACATCAACATGTATTTTGTTAATCAGCGTGAATCTAACCTTTATCTGATCTAAAATTAGTTGTAGCAAAATGTTAAAGGCGCCAATGTTGATTTTTGTGAGGAAAACTACCTGGTAGTTTTGCATACTGAGCTGCATGAATGTACTATCTCATATCATGCACATTACTGAATTGTAGTGCTTCTCTGGTTGCCCATTCATTCATTGTGTCAATGTTGCTTTCATACTACCTTACCTGGCTGATGATAGTTGTGCCATATTGTGTTAATTTGGTGTAGGCTACTTGCCCAAACATTCATTGTGTCAATCTTGCTTTCCTATTATCTGACTTGGCCAATGATAGCAATGCTAGTGTGTTAATTTTGTGCAGGCTGCTGAAGATAAGAAGACAAACTCTGGAAACAGCAAGGCAACCCCATTGTTTCTTTCTAGTAAATCTAGGCCAGGTAATATGGCAATAACTCATGATTAATCTATTTGGTTCCCGTCCTAATTTATGTTATGATGCAGTGGTCGAGACACTCTCCACTATCAATAATACAAGCCTGCCAAAATCGCCATCTGAATCTGTTCAGTATCCTCTGTCTCGAATGCATCGGAATAAATGTATGTTTGTGAACCAATTAATGGCTGAAGCAATGATGGAAATGGTGGATGAATCAGAGGTGCAGAGTAGTGCGACACAACAATTGATCAATGTTTTCAGAGACAGTGTAGCAAAGCAGAAAGAACTTGCCCACATGCTTATGTGCGTCATCTGTGCTGAGGTTGCAGATTGTGACGTTGTAGATGGTTAGGTTCTGCTCATTTATTTGCACTGGCATCAATCTTTGATTGCCCAGTGGATGTAATTTCCTGTAATATATGCTGGATGTGCAACGTTATTCCCTGTATGTCGTACCTTTGCATGATCGGTTTTGGTCCTGTGCATAATTGCTCGTCGTTATGGGCTCAAATTATCTAATTTGGTCTAAAGACATGTACGAACTTTAGTGGGCCCATAAAGTTAATGGGCCGTTACTAGGCCAAAAGTTAATGGTCGACCCTCTTACCTCCCGGGTCGTTAACAGGCCGACATCGAAGCGGGCAACAGGTGGCCCCAGTTTATTTCACGGGCCATTAACATGCCGTTACTAAGTTTGGGCTACATATGGCCCAACTATACTATAGGCCTTTAGCAGGCCGAAAGAGACAGCGGGCTTGTACTGGACCATGAAGACCATGGGCCGCTAAGAGGCCGAAAGTCAGGTCGTATTGTAAATGGCCCAACTGTGTTGTGGGCCTTTAGCAGGTCGAAAGAGAAACTGGGCTGGTATTGGACCATGAAGGGCATGGGCCATTAAAAGGACAAAACTAAGGTCCGATTACAAATGGCCCAACTAATTTATGGTCCGTTAACAGGCCGAAAGGCACACAGGGCCAGGAATTGGCCCAACACTTAAATGGGTCGCTAAAAGGCCAAAACTCGGGTCCGACTACAAATGGCCCAACTGATTTATGGGCCGTCAACAGGCTGAAAGTGACACCGGGCCAGAAAATTGGCCCAACACTTAAATGGGCCGCTAAAAGGCCGAAACTCAGGTCCGACAACAAATGGCCCATCAGATTTATGGGCCGTCAACAGGCTGAAAGACACACCGGGCCGACTAGCCCAACATTTAAATGGGTCGCTAAAAGGCCGAAAGATGTACATCCTGAAAATTGGCCCATCCATTAAACGGGCTATTAACAGGCCGAAATCTCATCGGGCCGATATTGAGCCCAGATATATAGCGGGTTGTTAACAGGCTCGAACTGACGATGGGCTGCAATGGTGTCAAATCTTTAACGAGCCGTTGACGGGCCGAATTGGCACATCTCGTATGGGCTGTGGGCTTAAATGGACTTGACACAAGTAGGCCTTATATGGGCTGGCCTGCTAATTTTTACTGGGCCGGCCTTTTCACAAGAATGGGCCTCTGTTGGGCCGTGCCACGTGTCGACGTATCATAGGCGTCTTCCGTCCAATGAGTGGATGACATCTGTCCCAACGGTGAGCCAACACGTGTTTCCTCCAGCCAATGATGATTTTACACGTGGAAAATCCCCATTGGTCGGGGCTATTAACGGGTTATCGGATCCAAAACCCGACCCGATAGCTTAACGGCGTTCCGTTACGGTGGATGCCATGTGTTGGTCACCCTTGACGAAAGCACTTCTGTGACGCGTGATTTATCGTCATGGAAGTGGACACTTCCGTGATGATAATTTTGGTAATGTCATGGAACACTTCTACGACAGCACATGTATGAGTATCTTGATTCTGTCATAAATTTGTCATGGATGTACATGCATGAATAAAAACGCGACCTACTGTGACAAACATGTATCATCATGGAAGTGTATTTTTTTGTAGTGGTGATCTCTCTTCTATTCAGGTTAAACATTTTACTATATCTAACATTAGGATCTCATGATCACATTCACCGGGAGAGCTGGATTACCCGCAACTATTTCTTTGAAAGTATAATGAATGATGCACATAGTGTCATTTGACATCTTTGAACTCTTTTGTTTCAGATGCATCCAGCAACGCAAATCGTACGCTAGACTATGGCTATTGAGGTGACTGGGTTCCCGGCCATTCTGGTCGACCTCTTGACCATGCTGGGATATTGCTGGTACCCCTAGTACACTATGTATGAGGACTAACACGAGTTCAACAAGGAGAAGTACTGTCAGGGATATACCTCGCGGTATGACCCGACGAGACTTGGCGCTTCATCGATAACCTACCCAAAGTCTAGCGATTCACTGGTCTGGCGACTCACTGATGACCTTGATGGCGGGTCAGATAGATGACAAGGCCCAAGGCCCAGAAAGACCGGCTCATGTTATGGTAGGCCGGCTTAATTAAGAGGAAAGGCATACGGAATATTCCCCTACAAAGGAAGCAACACTAGGATTCCTCTTGTAACAGAATAGTCCTAATTCTACTAGGATTCCACATGTACCCCGCCCCTCCAACTTATATAAGGAGGGGCATGACACCCCAAGAGGGACATGTTTTAGACAGACAAGTCAATAGCTCTTGAGAGAGAGGTAGCCAAAGACTACCCTTGTTATCGTGAGCACCATGATCAATATCAATGAAGCAGGATGTAGGCTTTTACCTCCACCATGAGGGGCCGTACCTGGGTAAAAAAACCTCACATCTCTCGTCCCACTCAACCCCTCTCAAGCTACTACATAGATGCGTTGGCCTCACGACTAAGTCCTCACACTAGGACATCTGCCATGACAAATCCACGATATTTGGCACCCATAGTGGGGCTGCACACGGTGGTGTTGAGTTCTTGGAGGGATCTCTCTCAGGGATCGAGAAGTTCACAATTTTCCGGATGAAGAGTCATTGCGGAAGAATTTACATTATCTCGAGGTCGCCAACGTGAGTCGCCGAGATCGGCAGGAGTGTTTCTGCCGCACACAAAGTATACTACAGGAATCCATCGAAGTCGTTGATGAGTTTCGCTACGGATTCAATAGCCGGGTCCAATCGTTGTTAGGTGGTCGCTACAAAAATCAGTCTAGACAGTGGTCGTCAGATCGATTCCGTAGCTATTGGATGGGCCCTTGCACCACCGATATTTTCTGCCAAGTACTCCTACGCAGCAAACTGATCGATCTGGTTTAGGACAGCCTTTGTTTATTTGGGAATAAACTGACCTGCCAGTCGCTTTCGAGCCACATGCCACCGTTCAGAGCCACTCCATCAAACCGGCCTTCGAGTCAGCTGCCGCTCCTCCGCTGTGATCTCACCTTCACCTCCACATGAAGCAATCAGCCTGGAGTCATCACGGATACAACGAGTTGCCACCGAACGCCCTGCTCCGTGCCTCGCGCCGGCCGTGGCTGCTTTGGGGCATATCAAGCGGCTAAGCCGCCAGGGTATTACCTCAATGCTCCTCCACCTCTGCTGCGGTCCGCCCGCACCGTCCACCTCAAGCTGCTGCATCAAATCGCCGCCAACCATGCGGCCCTCCTTCACCTCTTCCAAGCCGCCTCATCCACTCGCTGCTCCCGTGGCCGTACCAAGCCGCCTCGTCGAGAAAGCATGCGCCAGACCTGATTGAGATGAGTTGGAGTTTCGCCTTCATACGGCACAGCAAGTCGCCGGGTCAAAGATTGTTCAGGAATTCCACTACAAAGTTTTTGCCAACGGCCGGATTAGACTATGTGTTTTCCCATGCGCATACAAAACATAGGGTTAAACACGTTGGGGCTACTACTCTTCGTACAATACAAGTCCTGTGGGAGTTAAATTAATATAGCTCTCTGAGATCAGACAAAAGACAATACGATTTGCGGTCACGCTTCAGGTTCGAGCTCAGAGAATCAATCAAATCTACTAGAGATATAAGCTAAACACCATCATCACACAATGCCACCTCGAGTGCAGGAGCGGCGACTTAACGTCCTTGTTTTCTCCACAAGCATGGGCGCACGGCCCGAGCTTCTTCACTGTTCCACAACCGCCGCTGACCCTGCCTCTGCGCTATCTGAGCCGCTGTGGCCTGTCTGAACCCTCACTGAGCCGCCTGCTTGAGCGGCCAACGCCATACAATCGCGCAAAGTCACCGTCCTGCTACGGCTTTGCAAGATGCCTCTTTTATGCCACCTTAAACCGATCACGGCAGTCGCCGCAAGTCGCCCCGAGCCGCCACGCTGTTGCGTACCGCTGCCTTAATATGTCTCTGTTGCCCTTTGCTGCCGTTTCTGCAGTTTTGAGCAAGCTGCCACCACAACACCTTGAGTCGGCCGCGGCGTTCAAATCGCCATCGGACAAAGGAGCCTCGACGTGCTGCCTCCGAGCTGCTACTTCGAGGCCCCGGTGGGTCCCTTGCCCTGCTTGTGGGTCACTCGTCTTGCTTCACGGGCGCTCCTCTACCATGATATGTTGCTAAGCCGCCGTCGCGGAGTCGTTGGCTTCAAACTGCCGGCCCGCTCCGCCTTCAAGCCACCGGAGCTATCTCAACTCGCCTTAAACACCAGCCTGAAGCCGCCGCCGCGGGTATAAACTTGCCAATGTCTTCTCTGAGACGGCTCTGATGCCTCGATGCATCTAAGATGCCCCCGTTGATGTGGCTTCGCGTGCCTCACTTCTACCTACGGCCGTCCCGACACCAAGTCTGAGCCGTCGTCTTGTTTCCACAGCTAGACAACCGCCTCTCCATCGCGGGTTTCATATAGCGCTGAGGCCGTGACCCCCCAGTGCCCCCCGTTGAACCGCCTCTATTGCGGTCCTGTTGCCATTGAGCCGCCCGGTCGCCCACTCCCTGCTCCCTTCCCATGTGCCTGCACTAGTTGGAACAACAGAGAAGAGAAGTCAAAGGGGTCAAAGTGATAAAAAAAATAATCACCTTGACCCGGAGGGTCCGCGTCCGCTTTGAGCCACCAGCACTATCGCAACCGCACCGCCCTCCTTCTATCATTAAGCCGCTGCCGCCTCACAAAACCGCTACTGCAGCAACCCGCCGCCACCGGAGTACCTTTCGCCAGTCGCCTGCTATCCCGCTTGTTACCTTGGCGGGTCTCGGTTCCCGACAGAGGAGAAGGAAATGGCACCAGATACCCGTATGGAGATGGAAAAAAATCAACATAGGGTCGACTGCCAGAGTCTTTGAGGGGATAAAGCACAAATGTCTTTAGCGCGTGCATAAATATCCAAAGGAATTCAGCAGCCGTATTACAATATTATCTATGCACGCTACTTACGGACCATCTGTCGTCTGGATATATCAGGTGAAATCCATCCAGTATATTTTTTACATATTAATTTCTTTAAAAGAGCAATTACTCTGGCTTGCAAATTCTTTAATTGGAGGACAAGTTGTCTACTACAAAAGTGACTGTTGTGTCACTGAGTTTGTTGAATGACTGATACGCCCATTTTGCATCATGTTTACCTACTGTTATTTACATTGTTTTATTGCAAAATAATGCTTTTTGCAGTAATTCTAATGGCTTTTCTCTCATAATATACAAGGTACACACAAAGGGGGAGAATTCTGGCAGCTGGAAATCTGGACCTAAAAAAGCTACGTCAGGCTACCTATTCTGCACAACTCCAATTGAGCTGAAACTTTATGAGGATTTTTATGGAATATTTGAGGAATATTGGAGCAAATAATTACAAGAGGGGGCCCATCAGGTGGGCACAACCCACTTGGGCGTGCCAAGGAGCCCAGGCGCGCCCTGGTGGGTTGTGCTCACCCAGGCCCACCTCCGGTGCCCCTCTTCTGGTATATAAGACATTTCGACCTAGAAAAAGAATAAGGGGAGGACTTTCGGGATGAAGCGCCGCCGTCTCGAGGCGAAACCTGGGCAGGAGCCCTTTTGCCCTCCGGCGGAGCGATTCCGCCAGGGGAACTTCCCTCCCGGAGGGGGAAATCATCGTCATCATCATCACCAACAACTCTCCCATCTTGGGGAGGGCCATCTTCATCAACATCTTCAACAACACCAACTCCTCTCAAACCCTAGTTCATCTCTTGTGTTCAATCTTTGTACCGGAACTATAGGTTGGTGCTTGTGGGTGACTAGTAGTGTTGATTACATCTTGTAGTAGGTTACTATATGGTTTATTTGGTGGAAAATTATATGTTCAGATCCATTATGCTATTTAATACCCCTCTGATCTTGAGCATGATTATCATTTGTGAGTAGTTACATTGGTTCTTGAGGTCACAGGAGAAATCATGTTGCAAGTAATCATGTGAACTTGATATATATTCGATATTTTGATGATATGTAAGTTGTGATTCCCTTAGTGGTGTCATGTGAACGTCGACTACAAGACACTTCACAATATTTGGGCCTAAGGGAATGCATTGTGGAGTAGTTATTAGATGATGGGTTGCGAGACTGATAAAACCTTAAACCCTAGTTTATGCACTATTCCGTAAGGGACCGATTGGATCCAAAAGTTTAATGTTATGGTTAGAATTTATTCTTAATACTTTTCTCCTGGTTGCGGATGCTTGCGAGGGGGTTAATCATAAGTAGTAGGTTTGTTCAAGTAAGAACATCACCTAAGCACCGGTCCACCCAGATAACAATTTATCAAAGTAGCAAACACGAATTAAGCCAACATGATGAAAGTGACTAGATGAAATTCCCGTGTACCCTCAAGAACACTTTGCTTATCATAAGAGACTGTTTTCACCTGTCCTTTGCCTCAAAAGGATTGGGCTATCTTGCTGCATTTTTGTTACTACTACCGTTACTTGCTTGTTACAAATTATCTTGCTATCAAACTACTCTAGTACTTACAATTTTAGCACTTGCAGACATTACCTTGTTGAAAACCACTTGTCGTTTCCTTCTGCTCCTCGTTGGGTTCGACACTCTTACTTATCGAAAAGGCTACAATTGACCCCATATACTTGTGGGTCATCAAGGCCATTTTCTAGCACCGTTGCCAGGGAGTGAAGCGCTTTTGGTAAGTGGAAATTGGTAAGGAAACATTATTACTATGTGATGAAATTTATTGTCACTTGTTACTATGGAAAACAATCCTTTGAGGGGTTTGTTCGGGGTATCTTCACCTCGACTAGAACCACAATTAGTTGTCCTTCAACCTACTGCACCTACTGAAAATATTGAATATGAAATTCCTTCAGGTATGGTAGAACAACTGCTAGCTAATCCTTATGTAGGAGATGGAACCGAACATCCTGATATGCACTTGATATATGTGGATGAAATTTGTGGATTGTTTAAGCTTGCAGGATTGCCTGGAGATGAAGCTAAGAAGAAGGTTTTCCCTTTATCTTTGAAGGGAAAAGCATTGACATGGTATAGGCTATGTGATGATATTGGATCTTGGAATTGGAATCGGTTGAAATAGGAATTCCATCAAAAAAAAATCCTACCATCTAGTTCATTATGATCGGGATTATATATATATATAACTTTTGGCCTCGTGAAGGAGAAAGTATCGCTCTAGCTTGGTGAGGCTTAAGTCAATGTTATATTCATGCCCCAATCATGAGCTCTCAAGAGAAATAATTATTCAGAATTTTTATGCTTGGCTTTCTCGTAATGATCAATCCATGCTCGATACTTCTTGTACTGGTTATTTAATGAAGAAGAGTATTGAGTTCCTGTGGGATCTTTTAGAAAGAATTAAACGCAACTCTGAAGATTGGGAACTCGACGAAGGTAAAGAGTCCGGTATTGAACCTAAGTTTGATTGTGTTAAATCTTTTATGAATACCGATGCTTTTCAAAAGTTTAGCACTAAATATGGACTTGACTCTGAGATAGTAGCTTCCTTTTGTGAATCTTTTGCTACTCATGTTGATCTCCCTAAGGAGAAGTGGTTTAAATATCACCCACCTATTAAAAAAGAAATTAAAGAACCGGTAAAAGCTAAAGAAGAAACTATCATTTACAATGTTGATCCAGTTGTCCCCACTGCTTATATTGAAAAACCACCTTTCCGTGTTAGGATAAAGGAACATGCTAAAGTTTCAACTATGGTCAACAGAAGTTATATTAGAACACCCAAACCAGCTAAACAAATTAGAGTTGAACCTATTGTTGCTATGGTTAAATATCTCTTGGTCGGCAATATTGATGGGCATGTTATTTAATTCTGTTATGAAGCTTCTAGAATTGCCAAACCCGATGAAAAGGGTAAACATAGATCAGTTGTTGGCATGCCTGTTGCCTCAGTTAAGATAGGAGATCATTGTTATCATGGTTTATGTGACATAGGTCCTAGTGTGAGTGCTATTCCCTTTTCCTTATATGAAGAAATTAAGAATGAAATAGCACCTGCTGAAATTGAAGACATAGGTGTTACTATTACACTTACCAATAGAGATACTATATCACCAATTGGGATTCTTAGAGATGTTGATGTCTTGTGTGGGAAAATAAAATACCCTACTGATTTTCTTGTTCTTGGTTCCCCACAAGATAACTTTTGTCCCATTATCTTTGGTAGACCGTTCTTGAACACCATCAATGGTAGAATAGATTGTGAGAAACAAACTGTCGGTGTTAGCTTTGGTGATGAATCTCATGAATTTAATTTTTCTAAGTTTAGTAGAAAACCTCATAAGGAAGATTTGCCTAGTAAGGATGAAATTATTGGTCTTGCTTCTGTTGATGTGCCTCCTACAGATCCTCTAGAACAATATTTGCTAGACCATGAAAATGATTTGCATATGCATGAAAGAAATGAAATAGATAGAATCTTTTTTGAACAACAACCTCTGTTTAAACACAATCTACCTATTGAAACTCTAGAAGGTCCTCCTCCACCTAAAGGTGATCCTGTGTTTGAATTAAAACAATTGCCAGACACTTTGAAATATGCTTATCTTGATGAGAAAAAGATATATCCTGTTATTATTAGTGCTAACCATTCAGAACACGAAGAAGAAAGATCACTGAAAGTTCTAAGGAAGCACAGAGCTGCTATTGGATATACTCTTGATGATCTTAAGGGCATTAGCCCCACCCTATGTCAGCACAAGATTAATATGGAACCTGATGCTAAACCCGTTGTTGATCACCAACGTCGGTTAAATTCGAAGATGAAAGAGGTGGTAAGAACGGAAATATTGAAACTTCTGGAAGCAGGTATAATCTATCCTATGGCTGATAGTAGATGGGTAAGTCCTGAACTTATTCCACAAAGAATTGTCACAGGCTACAGAATGGTAATTGATTATAGAAAATTAAATAAAGCAACGAGAAAAGATCATTACCTCTGCCTTTTATTGATCAAATGCTAGAAATACTGTCTAAGCACACACATTTTTGCTTCCTTATGGATATTCTGGTTTTTCACAAATAACTATTTCACAACCTGATCAAGAAAAGACCACTTTTACTTGTCCTTTCGGAACTTATGCTTATAGACGTATGCCTTTTGGTCTATGTAATGCACCTGCTACTTTTCAAAGATGTGTGACTGCTATATTCTCTGATTTTTGTGAAAAGATTGTTGAGGTTTTCATGGATGACTTCTCTGTTTATGGGAAGCCTTTTGATGATTGTTTAATCAATCTTGATCAAGTTTTGCAGAGATGTGAACAAAAAAAAATCTTGTCTTGAATTGGGAGAAGTGCCACTTCATGGTAAACGAAGGTATTGTTTTGGGCCATAAAATTTCTGAAAGAGGCATTGAGGTGATCAAAGCCAAGGTTGATGCAATTGAGAAAATGCCATGTCCTAAAGATATCAAAGGTATTCATAGTTTCCTTGGTCATGCTGGTTTCCATAGGAGGTTTATCAAAAACTTCTCTAAAATTTCTAGGCCTCTTACAAATCTTTTGCAAAAGTATATTCCTTTTGTTTTTGATGATGATTGTTTGGAAGCCTTTGAAACACTAAAGAAAGCGTTAATTACTGCGCCTGTTGTTTGACCACCTGATTGGAACTTGCCTTTTGAGATTATGTGTGATGCTAATGCTTATGCTGTTGGTGCTATTCTAGGACATAGAGTTGATAAGAAATTAAATGGTATCCATTATGCTAGTAAAACTCTAGATAGTGCTCAACGAAATTATGCTACTAATGAAATATAATTCTTAGCAGTGGTGTTTGCTTGTGATAAATTTAGATCTTACATTGTTGATTCCAAAATGATTGTTCACACTGATCATGCTGCTATAAAATATCTTATGGAAAAGAAAGATGCTAAACCTAGACTCATTAGGTGGGTTCTTCTGCTACAAGAATTTGATTTGCATATCACTGATAGAAAAGGAGCAGAGAACCCCATAGCTGAAATCTTGTCTAGACTTGAAAATATTCTTGATGACCCACAACCTATTAATGATAGCTTTCCTTATGAACAGTTAGCTGCAATAAATGTTTCTAATAGTACACCTTGGTTGCTGACTATGCTAATTATATTTTTGCTAAATACATACCACCTAGCTTTACATACCAACAAAAGAAAAAATTCTTCTATGATTTAAGACATTACTTTTGGGATGACCCACATCTTTATAAAGAAGGAGTAGATAGTATTATTAGATGTTGTGTACCTGAGCATGAACAGGAACAAATCCTACAGAAATGTCACTCCGAAGCTTATGGAGGACATCACGCGGGAGACAAAACTGCTCATAAGGTATTGCAATATGATTTTTATTGGCCTACTCTCTTCAAGGATGCCCGTAAGTTAGTCTTATCTTGTGATGAATGTCAAAGAATAGGTAATATTGGTAAGCGTCAAGAAATGCCTATGAATTATTCACTTGTTGTTGAACCATTTGATGTTTAGGGATTTGATTTCATGGGACCTTTCCCTTCCTCTAATGGGTATACCCATATTTTGGTTGATGTTGATTATGTTACTAAGTGGGTAGAAGCTATTCCAACCAGTAGTGCTGGTCACGTCACCTCTATTAAAGTGCTTAAGGAAGTTATTTTCCCGAGGTTTGGAGTCCCTAGATATTTAATGACTGATGGTGGTTCACACTTTATTCATGGTGCTTTCCGTAAAATGCTTGCTAAGTATGATGTTAACCATATAATTGCATCACCTTATCATCCTCAGTCTAGTGGTCAAGTTGAACTTAGCAATAGAGAAATAAAAATAATATTAGAAAAGATTGTCAATAGGTCCCGAAAGAATTTGTCTAAGAAACTACATGATGCACTTTGGGCTTATAGAACAGCTTATAAAAATCCTATGGGTATGTCTCCTTATAAAATGGTTTATGAAAAAGCTTGTCATTTGCCTCTTGAGTTAGAACACAAAGCATATTGGGCAATCAAACAACTCGACTATGATTTCAGACTTGCTGGTCAAAAGAGGTTATTTGATATTAGCTCATTAGATTAATGGAGAACCCAAGCTTATGAAAATGCAAAGTTATTTAAAGAAAAAGTTAAAAGATGGCATGATAAAAGAATCCAAAAGCGTGAGTTCAAAGTTGGAGAATATGTTCTTTTGTACAACTCTTGTTTCATATTCTTTGTAGGAAAACTCCTCTCCAAATGGGAAGGACCCTATGTTATCGAGGAGGTTTATGGATCTGGAGCTATCAAAATAAATAGTGTCGAAGGTACTAACCCGAAGGTTGTTAATGGGCAACGAATAAAACATTATATCTTAGGTAGGCCCATTAATGTTGAAAGCAATATTATCCAAACTATGACACTGGAAGAACACATAAAAGAAACCTTTTGGAACACTCCAGAATCATGAAAAAAGGGAGGTACGTGATACTGTAAGTAAACGGACTCCGAAAAATCCACAAAAATATTTTTTGTCAGTTTTGGAATATTTAAAAAATTAGGAAAATAAGAAACTACAAGGAAAGTGACCCGGGTGGGCACGATACACCAGCCAAGCGTGCCCCGGTGGGTTGTGCCCACCTCAGGTACTTTCTGGACTCCGTTTTTCTTCTGTTTTGCTTGTTTCCCAAGATAAAAAATCTGTATATACCCCCGAACCAGTTGGCCTCCATATCGCGGAGAAATCTCGTGCTTTCTTTTCTTGCTATTTTATATCATATCTAATCCACCATGGCCGCTTCAAGCTCCTCCAAGGACAAGTTCTTCGAGAACGTCATCAACCCATATCTGCGGGAGGTGATGCAGCACCCTCAAGCTTTCCAGATGCGCGATGGGGTGTTGCACATCCGCGATGTGGAAGGCCCCAAGGGAACTGGATTCGTGGAGGCCAGGCTTGAAGCTATGGAGCAGGAAGTCTTCCTCTACAAGGGGATGATGGAACATGGACTCAATGCCAATCACCTCATGATCGTGGACGACACCCGTGATTTCAAGGTGGATGGAAAGTCCATGAAGGACATCATCTTCTCCTTCAACGAGCAAATCAACTTCCTCCAGAGCCAGATCTACGACCTCCAATACCATGTCTTTGAATATGAGGCAAGGTTTAAAGGTATGAGTTTGGCTGCCAGTTGTAGGACCCGGGGGACTCACTCTTTCTCTTATGATGGTGAGCCTCTGCCATGGAAACCTGAGGACAAGATCGCTTCTACTTCATCACCACCACCTCCTTCTTCATCACCAAAATAAAATTGAGTATCGGGTATGGGCACCCCCCTTGGCTTCTGCCAAGCTTGGGGGAGGTGCCCCGGTATCGTATCATCTCCACTATCTTTTGCCTTTACTTTTCTTAGTTTGATCCATAGTTATCTTTTGCTTTAGATGAATAAAAGTTTAGTTCGATCCTTTCTTTTCAGTAGATTTCTTAGTGATCAATCTTTATAATCGTGTGTGAGATATATAATAAAGTTTAGTTTGAGTTTTGCTTTCTTTACTTTCTTGTTTCAATAAAAAGAAAGGAAATAAATGAAAAAGATCATATGCTAATCTTATGGAAGTAATGACATCACATAAGGAAAAGTATAAGCAGTAAATTTTACTATAGATTGACAAACATAGCATTGGTCAATGATGCAACTCGTGAAAGAATTAATAAGGGAAGAGAAGATTCACATGCAAATACACTATCCTGAAAATCTTTTGTGATTGTGAGCACCCATCAAAATATTATACGCCAAAATTGTTGACGTTGGAAAAGGAAGACAACGTAATGATTTATGTTTGTTCATATTCACATAGAAGTTATATTGTCATAGATCCTCTAACATGTGGTGCTTGCCCCTATCTTTGCTAGCCAAAATTCCACACTAAGTAGAGATACTACTTGTGCATCCAAAACCCTTAAACCCAAATCTTGTTTGAGAGTCCACCATACCTACCTATGGATTGAGTAAGATCCTTCAAGTAAGTTGTCATCGGTGCAAAAAGGCAATAAAAATTGCTTCTAAAAGTGTGAGATCATTTAGTGTAAGGGAAAGTTGAGCGTTGTACGAACTTATGAGGGTGAAGAATAAAAGCGACAGACTGCATAATAAAGGTTGCGATCATAAGGGGCGATATAACGTGACGTTCTCTTGCACTAAGGGGTTGAGCATACAAACCAAAAGTGCATGGCAACCTCTGCTTCCCTCCGTGAAGGGCCTATCTTTTACTTTTATGTATTTACTTTCATGCAAGAGTGAAAGTTTTTCTCTCCATTCCTTTTTATTTTCTCCATTGGCAAGGATCATGTGGTGAGGAAAGATCTAGGCACATATATCCAGTTAAATATGGATAGCATGAGTTATTATTGTTGACATCACCCTTGAGGTGAATACGTTGGGAGGCGAAACTATAAGCCCCTATCTTTCTATGTGTCTGGTCGAAATGTTTTGCTCATGTGTACGCGGTGAGTGTTAGCAATCATAGAATAATAAATGATGGTTGAGTACGTGGACTTGCCTAAATGCTCCGAAACATGACCCTTCCTGAAAAGATGATGAATTGTAGTTGCAAAGTTGATTGAGAACATAGTTTGTTGGTTTCCAATAGAGTTTATGCTTTATACTTTGATGTGGTGATGAATTGTTCCTTTTTCATGAGAAGTCTATGATAAAAGTTCTATGATAAAAGCTTTATGTTAAAGTTTGTTGCTGTTGTAGTAAGTTACATGATGCTGTTATGTCCGTATTTTTGTTTTTATCGACACCTCTCTCTCTCTAAGCATGTGGACATGTTTTACGATTTCAGTTTTTCGCTTGAGGACAAGCGAGGTCTAAGCTTGGGGGAGTTGATACGTCCATTTTGCATCATGTTTACCTACTTTTATTTATGTTGTTTTATTGCATACTAATGCTTTTTGGAGTAATTCTAATGCCTTTTCTCTCATACTCCCTCCATTTCAATATCTAAGGTGTATTATTTTCAGCACGTTAACCAAGGCACGTAATTATTTACTATTTAGGACAAAATTACCCTAGTCTAATTCATAGATTAGTGGCAATAAATCATTTAGACTAGGAAAGGAAGAGATGTGCGCAATCAGGACAGAGATAGTTTCCTTTTGTTTCTCTACAAGGAGAGATACATGCAATCAGGGGAGAGATACTTTCCTTTTTCTGGAGGGCCAAGATCGGAATTACGAGGAATTAGAACAAATGCACCTTACATTGTGGAATTTTATCAAAAAACAAATACACCTTATATAAAGGAACGGAGGGAGTAATATGCAAGGTACACACAAAGGGGGAGAATTCTCGCAGCTGGAAATCTAGACATGAAAAAGCTACGTCAGACTACCTATTCTGCACAACTCCAAATGAGCTGAAAATGAGGATTTTTTATGGAATATTGGAGGAAATAAGTACCAGAGGGGGCCCACCAGGTGGGCACAACCCACCTGGGCGCGCCAGGGAGACCAGGCGCACCCTGGTTGGTTGTGCTCTCCCAGGCCCACCTCCGGTGTCCCTCTTCTGGTATATAAGTCATTTTGACCTATAAAAAAATAAGCGGAGGACTTTCAGGACGAAGCGCCGCCGTCTCAAGGTGGAACCTGGGCAGGAGCACTTTTGCCTTCCAGCGGAGCGATTCCGCCGGGGGAACTTCCCTCCTGGAGGGGAAAATCATTGTCATCATCATCACCAACAACTCTCCCATTTTGGGGAGGGCCATGTTCATCAACATCTTCAACAGCACCAACTCCTCTCAAACCCTAGTTCATCTCTTGTGTTCAACCTTTGTACCGGAACTATAGATTGGTGCTTGTGGGTGACTAGTAGTGTTGATTACATCTTGTAGTTGATTACTATATGGTTTATTTGGTGGAAGATTATATGTTCAGATCCATTATGCTATTTAATACCCCTATGATCTTGAGCATGATTATCATTTGTGAGTAGTTACATTGGTTCTTGAGGTCACAGGAGAAATCATGTTGCAAGTAATCATGTGAACTTGATATGTGTTCAATATTTTGATGATATGTAAGTTGTGATTCCCTTAGTGGTGTCATGTGAACGTCGACTACATCACACTTCACCATATTTGGGCCTAAGGGAATGCATTATGGAGTAGTTATTAGATGATGGGTTGCAAGAGTGACAGAAGTTTAAACCCTAGTTTATGCGCTATTCCGTAAGAGACCGACTGGATCCAAAAGTTTAAAGCTATGGTTAGAATTTATTCTTGATACTTTTCTCATAGTTGCGGATGATTGCGAGGGGGTTAATCATAAGTAGGAGGTTTGTTCAAGTAATAACATCACCTAAGCACCGGTCCACCCACATACCAAATTATCAAAGTAGCGAACAAGAATTAAGCCAACATGATGAAAGTGACTAGATGAAATTCCCGTGTACCCTCAAGAACACTTTGCTTATCATAAGAGACTGTTTTCGCTTGTCCTTTGCCTCAAAAGGATTGGAATACCTTGCTGCACTTTTGTTACTACTACTGTTACTTGCTCATTACAAATTATCTTGCTATCAAACTACTCTACTACTTACAATTTTAGCACTTGCAGACATTACCTTGCCAAATACCACTTGTCATTTCCTTCTGCTCCTTGTTGGGTTCGACACTCTTACTTATCGAAAAGGCTATAATTGACCCCATATACTTGTGGGTCATCAATGACTCATACCGGGAGTATATTACAAGTATTGCGAAGATCATCAACTCGCCACCTTGCCTCCAGCTTCAACATATTACAGTGTTCTGCTGTTCACCTATATGCCAGTTTATATCAAGGTCAAATATGGAGAATCTCAAGACAACTCCTTGAGTCGTCTTAAGACTCGGGGGCTACAATGACATGACTCAGCAAATCTTGCTAGTCTCAGCAAATCTCCCACAAAGTTTCAAGCTTTCAAATATCCGGCTCAACATCCGGTTCAAGAAGAATACATCTCTCGCAAGTTCGAGTCTTCAGGAAAAATTAAAGATTGTCAAAGAGAACTTGCTGCAGTTCGCAGTTCAGACATGGGTATCCTACCTTATTGGCTTATCACATTATGGGTCACTTGGGGGCTTCCTGCTCAATGAGCATAGCTACGCTTACCCTCTTGATCTAGCTTACATGTCATCTTATAAGTCACTTGGGGGCTTCCTTCTCAATGAGCATAGCTATGCTTACCCTCTTGATCCGGCTTACATGGCGTCTTATAGGTCACTTGGGGGCTTCCTGCTCAATGAGTATAGCTATGCTTACCCTCTTGATAGGCTTAAATGCCTTATTATTGGTCACTTGGGGGCTTCCTGCTCAATGAGCATAGCTATGTTTACCCTCTTGATCAGCTTATATGCCAGGTGTAAACACCAAAATTCTGAGTTATCCTGCCTGTATGTAATTGTTACTCCGCCCAGGTAGTCCTGGAATGACCCGCCGTACTCTTGACAGTCAATATTTTAAATAAGACCCTAAACTTGTTAAGGTTAAAACAACGGTTTGTCATGCGAGGACCGGCTTACAGGTGTGCAAGGATTAACTCAGTGGTTGTGCGGCGCATGAAAGCACTTGAGTTTTAGGCTGGGTGGCGTATGAAAGCCTTGTTTTTTCTGGATTTCTGTTTTTTCTAAAAATTTTGGATTCATAATATTAACATATGGTTTTCACAATTCGGGCCATGCAACCCTGATTATATGACTCATATTTGAGCATTTTTTGGTTTGATAACCTGCCCTGATAGCGGACTTTAAGTCACCAGGATATGTTTCCTTGAGCAATCAAAATCATGATATTGCATGCCTACAGGTCAGTACCCGCTCTAGATTATAATTATCAAGGCATCACCATGGTGACAAGCTATAGGTATGTCTTTAAATAATGGTATGAATATTTGGGGTTTGGTAATGCGCCCTGGCTATGGACTTTAAGTCGCCAGTATACTTTGGATTGCGCAATTGGAATCATGCGTTTACAAAATCTTTGGGTTGTCACCCTCACTGGATATGGCAATGTAAGCCGACAATATAAGTCAATTCTACACGTGTGTTTTCCTGGTTATATAAATATGCGAGGTTTGATAGCCCGCCATGGCTTTTGATGTTAAGTCACCAGTATATTTTAGCTTGAGCGACCACAATATTGGTCTTTTCAGTACTTACATAAGACTATATTATGTTTGCGTTGTTACCCGCCCTGGCTTTTGACGTTAAGTCGCCAGGGCATATGTTGTTTAAACTTTGTGCAGGACATGCAGAGCTATGACTTACATAAATAATTAAGTTCAAGCCCATCATCAAAAAATAAAGTTAGTGTTTCAAAAGGGTTCACCATTCTTGATTTTTACAAAGGCTATAAGCCATCGGGTTACAAAAATCCCACAGTACAATGAATGCGCATTAAGTCACCATCAGCCAAGAGAAACCGAGTATTTAACTCTGGATTTGCTTTTCAACAGATAAGATCTTGTGATTGTTTTCATACCAGATTATATTATTCCAATCTTTAATAGCCAAACCTGGCTGGATTCTCATTATGGTATTGAATGATTGAGGTTTTCCAATTGGGTTATATTATTCAAATCTTTAATAGCCAACATGGATGGATTTTTCTTATGGTTATCAATAACCAGTATTATGATTGAGGTTTTCAAAAGCCGCTTCAAAGCAATAGTTATTTCTTCATCCCAAAATATCGGCTTACAACAAAGAGCATGGTTCAATATTGATTTTTACAAAGGCTTTTAGCAACATCATCCGGATAATAGATATGGTTTTATTTAGTCCCGAGTAACTGCAGGCATATGACCCGGCACTTGGGGGCTACATTATTCAAATCAATATTACATCGAGTATGCAAGTCCCATGTCACTGCGAGCATGCACCATGGCACTTGGGGGCTAATGCAAAGTCATTTTAACTCGCCTCATTGAAGACCCGACCCATCACATAGTGATGTGCCAACCCTTGGGGGCTATTAATTGCTCCTATCAAAGGTAACTCGAGACTTGGGAGCTACATCATTTGGTGTTATTTTTTGAAGTACATGTAAAGTCCCAGCTTAGTATTATCTTACTGAGCCGGCCTTTGGGGGCTACACGGTGCTGCTCAAATCTACATGATCATATCTGCAAAGTCCCTGCTCATTATTGCATAATGACCCGGCACTTGGGGGCTACACATGTGAAGTGCAAAATATTCAGTCTATAACTAGTGGCTTAGATGAACAAACTGGATTTTCCAAAGTTGCAGCATTTTAAAGCAAGTCTTAAGCTATCACTACATTCATTTCTTAAGACTTGGGGGCTACAAGTGATATGCTTATCAGGGAGGAACATCTTCAAAGTTCTTAGTGTTTTGAACAAACTAGGCATCCTATTCTCAGTTTTGGCCTAGATAACTCAGGAAAGTCAATTACATGACCCGGTGTCAGCAACAATCATGACCGGGCATTATCAACCATAACCCGACAATTTTGAGGATCGCAATTTGACAAGCTCTAGCATCATTAAGCCAGAGTATTTAAAAGCTGGTTCAGCTCCAGAAGGACATTTTTAAGTCCAATATTTTTATTAAATCAGACCATTGAAGGCCGACTCAAATGGATTCTTTTTTATAATTTTTTTCTACAAGCAAATTGACCATGAAGCCGGCCTATTGACCCGGACTTTCCATTATAAGGACAAGACAAGGACTTAAGGATGATCAGGTGCCAACTTAGAAAAACTTTTAATTTGGAGCGCAACCTGTCAAATTTGTTCTTGTGTTTATTTTGCAGGATCAGTTTAACATGGATAAATCCAAATTAAACTGGGGGCTAATGTCGGGGATATACCCCGCAGTATGACCCGACCGAATATATGACCCGGCGAGACTTGGGGCTGCATCAATAACCCGCCTGGAGACTAGCGACTCACTGGTTTGGTGACTCATTGATGACCCTGACGGCGGGTCAGATAGATGACAAGGCCCAAGGCCCAAAAAGACCGGCTCATGTTATTGTTGGTCGGCTTAAGAGGAAAGGCATAAGGAATATTCCCTTACAAAGGAAGCAAGACTAGGATTCCACTTGTAATATAATAGTCCTAATCCTACTAGCACTCCACAACCCCCCCCTCCAACTTATATAAGGAGGGGCAGGGCACCCCAAGAGGGACAAGTTTTAGACAAACAAGTCAATAGCTCTCTCGAGAAAGGTAGCCAAAGAGCACCCTTGTAATCGTGAGCACCATGATCAATATCAATGAAGTAGAATGTAGGCTTTTACCTCCACAGTGAGGGGCCGGACCTGGGTAAAAAACCTTGCATCTCTTGTCCCACTCAACCCCTCTCAAGCAACTACGTAGATGCTCTGGCCTCACGACTAAGTCCTCACACTAGGACATCTGACATGACAAATCCACGACAAGTAACATGTTGTGGTTATTATCTTTGATCGGCGGAACCTCTCCACCATCGAGTTGCACACCTTTGAGGGTGTTGGAGTGACTGTTGAGATGGCAGTCCATGATGTTGTCTTTGTTGGTATCACCCGTGTCCATGGAGAGCACCCCCGCTTGGAGGAGACAGGGTTCGGATACATCCCTTATGTCCCAACTAGGGATGTGATTGGATTCTAAACTGTTGTCTGTACCCCATACGTGAGCCATCTTTACGACCCTCAGGTTATGGTTCGGTACATTGAGGCTCTGGATCACACTGTTTGAGCTCTTACTGTCGAGTTGTACGCCACTCGTTCTCATTACTATGACACTCTGACACAGATGATGCCAGCTGTCTGCGTGAGGATTTAGCCAGAGTACATCCTTTACCCGCGCAGGACAGAGCTGCCACTAGGTTTTGAGTGTCCTATCGTTGGAGGTAGTACCCCTGCACGTGGACCTGTTCTTCCAGTCCAGGACCAGATCCCGCACCAGAGTGTTCATGGAGCGCATGACCCTTATCTCGAGCGCAGGCTTCTTGCTACTTCTTGAGCTTGCGTTGGTTTTTCCCTTGAAGAGGAAAGGGTGGTGCAACAAAGTAGAGATAAGTATTTCCCTTAGTTTGAAAACCAAGGTATCAATCTAGTAGGAGGTACACGCAAGTCTCCAATCTATGCACCTGCACAAACAATCAAACACTTGCACCCAACACCATAAAGGGGTTGTCAATCCCTTCATGGTCACTTGCAAGGATGAGATCTTATAGAGATAGATAGGAAAGATTACTAAAATGTAAAACAAAATAAAAATAAATAAAACTCAGTGAGGTATTTTTGGTTTTCTTTGATTTATAGATCTGAAAATATATGATGGAAAATAGACCCGGCGGCCATAGGTTTCACTAGAGGCTTCTCTCTTGAAAGAAAGCATATGGTGGGTGAACAAATTACTATCGAGCAATTGATAGAAAAGCGCAAAGTTATGACGATATCCAAGGCAATGATTATGAATATAGGCATCACGTCCATGTCAAGTGAAATGATTCTGCATCTACTACTATTACTCCACACATCGACCGCTATCCAGCATGCATCTAGAGTATTAAGTTCGTAAGAACGGAGTAACAACTTAAGTAAGATGACATGATGTAGATGGATAAACTCAAGCAATATGATGAAAACCCTATCTTTTTACCCTTGATGGTAACAATACAATATGTGCCTCACTACCCCTACTATGTCACTGGGTGAGGACACTGCAAGATTGAACCCAAAATTAACACTCCCATTGCAAGAAGAACCAATCTAGTTGGCCAAACCAAACCAATAATTCGAAGAGAAATACAAAGATATCAAATCATGCATATAAGAATTCAGAGAAGATTCAGATAATATTCATAGATAATCTGATCATAAATCCATAATTCATCGGATATCGACAAACACACCGCAAAAGAATATTACATTGGATAGATCTACAAGAACATCAAGGAGAACATTGTATTGAAGATCGAAGAGAGAGAAGAAGCCATCTAGGTACTAGCTATGGACCCATAGGTCTGAGGTAAACTACTCACGCTTCATCAAAAGGGCAATAGAGGTGATGCAGAAGCCCTACGTGATTGAATCCCCCTCTGGCAGGATGTCGGAAAAGGCCCCTAGATGGGATCTCACGGGTACAGAAGGTTATGGCGGCTGAAAAGTATTTTGGTGGACGCTTTTGGTCGTTTGGGAATATTTCTGAATTTATAGGCCAAGAATTAGATTGGAGGAGCTTTGTGGGGCCCACAAGCCCTCAGGGCGCCCCCTAGGGCGCGCCCCTGAGGATTGTGGCCTCCTCAGGACTCCTCTGACTTCATCTCCAGTTCCTACGTGTGTCTTTGGTCCAAGAAAAATCTTCGTGAAAGTTTTATTTCGTTTGGACTCCGTTTGATATTCCTTTTCTGTAAAACCCAAAAACAAGGAAAAAAACAAAAACTGACACTGGCTCTAGGTTAATAGGTTAGTCCCAAAAATAATATAAAATAGCATATTAATGCATAGAAAACATCCAAAATAAATAATATAATAGCATGGAACAATCAAAAATTATAGATACGTTGGAGATGTATCACTTCTTCATCGTCACCTATAGCTACCTAACTTTAGAGGGTTTTCCCCTACGTTGATGTAGCATATCGCTATGCCCCGTTGTTGTATCCCTCCACCGCGTGCCTGCGCGCCGCCTAGTTGGTCTAGGCTATTTCCCTTTTCCGAACTTGAACTGGTCGTTTGTAACCGGCTTATGTATGGATCGGCATGTCATGCTTGACTACTATGATGTATCTTTTGCGCTCTTTTTCATTGTGCATGTTACCTCATGAATGATTCATTTTCTCTACAATTGCTCCATGCTAGACTATCCCTGTTATGTTCTAGCAGGATGGTTAGACCCGCTGGTCGTGGTGCCAACAATCCAACATCGCCCGAATATATGTCCCGAATGATACAACCGTTTGAGCTGAATTGCTACTTTATGGAAGGGGTCATTGATACATCTCCAATGTATCTATAATTTTTCATTGTTACATGTTGTTATATTATCATTCTTGGAGGTTTTATAATAATTTTATAGCAATTTTATATCACTTTTTGGGACAAACCTATTGACATAGTGCTCAGGGCCAGTTGCTGTTTTTTGCTTGTTTTTTACTTCATAGGAAATCAATACCAAATGGAGTCCAAACGCAGCAAAACTTTTTGGTGATTTTTTCGGGACCATAAGACACATGATGGGCCAAGAAAGTACCTGAGGGGGGCTCCGAGGTGAGCACAACCCACCACGGCGCGCCTGGGGGCCCAGGCACGCCCAGGTGGGTTGTGCCTACCTTGACCGCCTCCCGCACCGCCTCTTTTCTCTATAAATACCCCAATATTACAGAAACCCTAGGGGAGTTGACGAAAATCAATTCCAACCGCCGCAAGTTCCAGAAACCACTGATCCAATCTAGACACCATCACAGAGGGGTTCATCATCCTCATTGGTGCCTCTCCAATGATGTGTGGGTAGTTCATTGTAGACGTACGGGTCCGTAGTTATTAGCTAGATGGCTTCCTCTCTCTCATTTGATTCTCAATACAATGGTCTCTTGGAGATCTGTTTGATGTAACTCGTTTTGCGGTGTGTTCGTTGGGATCTGATAAACTTTGAGTTTATGATCAGATCTATATTTTTATCCATGAAAGTTATTTGAGTCTTTTGATCTCTTATATGCATGATTACTTATAGCCTCGTATTTGTTCTTCGAATCTTTGGTTTAGTTAGGCCAACTAGATCGATTTTTCTTGCCATGGGAAGAGGTGCTTTGTGATGGGTTCTATCTTACGGTGCTTGATCCCAGTGACAGAAGGGGAACCAGCATGTATGTATTGCTACCATTAAGGATAACAAGATGGGGTATATTTCTACATAAATAGATCTTGTCTACATCATGTCATCGTTCTTATTGCATTACTCGGTTTTTCCATGAACTTAATACATTAAATGCATGCTGGATAGAGGTCGATGTGTGGAGTAATAGTAGTAGATGCAGGCAGGAGTTGGTCTACTAATCTTGGGTGTGATGCCTATATAATGATCATTGCCTGGATATCGTCATGATTATTTGAAGTTCTATCAATTGCCCAACAGTAATTTTTTTGCCCACCGTATGCTATTTTTCTCGAGAGAAGCCACTAGTGAAATCTACGCCCCCAGATCTCTTCTTTATTATATTTGCCGTCGAGATCTATTTTTATTTTATTTTATTTTCATATCTATTAATCCAAAAACACAAAAAGACCTCGCTGAATTTTATTTGCTTTTATTTGCATCTATCAATTTATTACAACTTTGACCCATCCACGTGCCGATTTCTAGCGCTGTTACCCGAAAGGGATTAACAACCCGTTTAACATGTCGGGTTGCAAGTATTTGTTCTTTGTGTGCAGGAGCTGTTTACGTGGTGTTGCATGGTTCTCCTACTGGTTCGATAAACTTGGTCTCATTACTAAAGGAAATACCTACCGTTGATGTGTGATGTCTACTACACAACCTTCTTCTTGTAGACGTTGTTGGGCCTCCAAGTGCAGAGGTTTGTAGGACAGTAGCAAATTTCCCTCAAGTGGATGACCTAAGGTTTATCAATCCGTGGGAGGCGTAGGATGAAGATGGTCTCTCTCAAGCAACCATGCAACCAAATAACAAAGAGTCTCTTGTGTCCCCAACACACCCAATACAGTGGTAAATTGTATAGGTGCACTAGTTCGGTGAAGAGATGGTGATACAAGTGCAATATGGATAGTAGATATAGGTTTTTGTAATCTAAAAATATAAAAACAGCAAGGTAACTAATGATAAAAGTGAGCGTAAGCGGTATGGCAATGGTAGGAAACAAGGCCTAACGTTCATACTTTCACTAGTGCAAGTTCTCTCAACAATAATAACATAATTGGATCATATAACTATCCCTCAACATGCAACAAAGAGTCACTCCAAAGCCACTAATAGCGGAGAACAAACAAAGAGATTATGGTAGGGTACTAAACCACCTCAAAGTTATCCTTTTTGTTCTATCTATTCAAGAGTCCGTAGTAAAATAACATGAAGCTATTCTTTCCGTTCAGTCTATCATAGAGTTCATACTAGAATAACACCTTAAGACACAAATCAACAAAAACCCTAATGTCACCTAGATACTTCATTGTCACCTCAAGTATCCGTGGGCATGATTATACGATATGCATCACACAATCTCAGATTCATCTATTCAACCAACACAAAGTACGTCAAAGAGTGCCCCATAGTTTCTACCGGAGAGTCAAGACGAAAACGTGTGCCAACCCTTATGCATAGGTTCATGGGTGAAACCCGCAAGTTGATCACCAAAACATACATCAAGTGGATCACGTGATATCCCATTGTCACCACAGATAAGCACGACAAGACATACATCAAGTGTTGTCAAATCATTAAAGACTCAATCCGATAAGATAACTTCAAAGGGAAAACTCAATCCATCACAAGAGAGTAGAGGGGGGAGAAACATCAGAAGATCCAACTATAATAGCAAAGCTCGCGATACATCAAGATCATGCGAAGTCAAGAACATGAGAGAGAGAGAGATCAAACACATAGCTACTAGTACATACCCTCAGCCCCAAGGGGGAACTACTCCCTCCTCGTCATGGATAGCGCCGGGATGATGAAGATGGCCACCGGTGAGGGATCCCCCCTCTGGCAGGGTGCCGGAACAGGCTCCCGAGAGGTTTTTGGTGGCTACAGAGGCTTGCGGCGGCGGAACTCCCTATCTATCTTGTTCCTCGAAGGTTTTAGGGTATGTGGACTTATATAGGCGAAATAAGTCGGTCGGGGAAGGCTTGAGGGGCCCACGAGACGGGGGGGGGGGCGCCCAGTAGGGGGGGCGCCCCCACCCTCATTGCCACATCGAAGCTTCCTTTACTTCAACTCCAAATCTCCTAGATCATGTTCATTCCAAAAATCACACTCCCGAAGGTTTCATCCTGTTTGGACTCCGTTTGATATTCCTTTTCTTCGAGATACTGAAATAGGCAATAAAACAGCAATATGGGCTGGGCCTCCGGTTAATAGGTTAGTTCCAAAATTAATATAAAATTGTATAATAAAGCCCGTAATCATTCAAAACTGATAATAAAATAGTATGAATGCTTCATAAATTATAGATACGTTGGAGACGTATCAGCATCCCCAAGCTTAATTCCTGCTCGTCCTCGAGTAGGTAAATGATAAAAGAAAGAATTTATGAAGTGCGAATGCTAGCAGGTGCACAAGTTTGATCAATGATAATTTCAATCACCTTTTCTAGCATGATTATATGTCATAACAGTAGTTCATCTCATAAAACTTCTCAACTTCAAGTAACAAGCTATTCACATGTTAAAGCATATACCATAAACTTTCTTGAAAACTAGTAGACTTCATTCTCAATCGTCAAACAATTGCAATTCATCTTATTTTCAGGAAGGGTCTATGTCAAAGATTTGATTTAGCAAACTCCACATACTCAACCATCATATAGTCTTCCATGATTGCTAACACTCACGCAATACTAATGGTTATGGAGTTTTAATCGGACACTGAGAAAGATAGGGGCTTATAGTGTTGCCTCCCAACATATTCACCTTTGGGTGATGTTAACAATAATAGTTCATGCTAACTTACATCCAATTGGATATATATATCAGGATCTTTCCAACACGAGGTGCTTGCCAAACGATAAAATGAAAAAGGGAAAGGTGAAGATCACCTTGACTCTTGCATAAAGTAAAAGACATAAAGTAAAAGATAGGCCCTTCGCAGATGGAAGCAGAGGTTGTCATGCGCTTTTATGGTTGGATACACAAAATCTTAATGAAAAAGAATGTCACTTTATATTGCCACTTGTATATGTACCTCTATTATGCAGTCCGTCGCTTTTATTGCTTCCATAACAAGATCATATAAAGCTTATTTTCTTCACACTAATAGATCATACATATTTAGAGAGCAATTTTTATTGCTTGCACTGATGACAACTTACTTGAAGGATCTTACTCAATCCATAGGTAGGTATTGTGGACTCTCATGGCAAAACTGGGTTTAAGGATATTTGGAAGCACAAGTAGTATCTCTACTTGGTGCAAGGAATTTGGCTAGCATGAGGGGGAAAGGCAAGCTCAACATGTTTGAATGATCCATGACAATATACTTTAACTGAGATGTGAGAAAACATAACCCATTACGTTGTCTTCCTTGTCGAACATCAATTCTTTAGCATGTCATACTTAATGAGTGCTCACAATTATAAAAGATGTTCAAGATAGTATATTTATATGTGAAATCTCTCTTCCTTCAATATTCTTTCATGAATTGTTCAAGTGACCAATACAATGCCTGCTAACCTTCAATAAATTTACAAACTTTACTTCTTAGATGTGAAGTCATTACTCCCCATGGGATAAGCAAATGAGACATATATAATTTCAGATTTATGACATTCAACTCATTCAACCATTTACTCATAGGATATAAGTGAAGCACACGAGTAAATGACACACTACTCCAAAAAGATATAAGTGAAGATCAATGAGTAGCTAAATAATTGTGTAACTATGTGAAGACTCTCTCATTTAAGAATTTCAGATCTTGTTATTTTATTCAAACAGCAAGAAAAAAAAACTGACAACATTGCAATCATGCTCATCATTCAAAGATTTAGTGCAAAACATTCTAATGCATTCTTCCTCTAGCAATTGAGCACAATTATCGGAATCCTTATTTTCATGGAAGACATTAAAAAGATGAAGCATGTGAGGCACCCTCAATTCCATGTTTTGTAATTTTCTTTTATAAACTAAACTAGTGATAAAACAAGAAACAAAAAGATTCGATTGAAAGATCTAAAGATATACCTTCAAGCACTCACCTCCCCAGCAACGGCGCCAGAAAAGAGCTTAGTTGACGGGGTGTGAGTGCCGCTTACCTAGCCTCCCCGACAACGGCGCCAGAAAAGAGCTTGATGTCTACTACACAACCTTCTTCTTGTAGACGTTGTTGGGCCTCCAAGTGCAGAGGTTTGTAGGACAGTAGTAAATTTCCCTCAAGTGGATGACCTAAGGTTTATCAATCCGTGGGAGGCGTAGGATGAAGATGGTCTCTCTCAAGCAGCCCTGCAACCAAATAACAAAGAGTCTCTTGTGTCCCCAACACACCCAATACAATGGTAAATTGTATAGGTGCACTAGTTCGGTGAAGAGATGGTGATACAAGTGCAATATGGATAGTAGATATAGGTTTTTGTAATCTAAAAATATAAAAACAGCAAGGTAACTAATGATAAAAGTGAGCATAAACGGTATGGCAATGGTAGGAAACCAGGCCTAAGGTTCATACTTTCACTAGTGCAAGTTCTCTCAACAATAATAACATAATTGGATAATATAACTATCCTCAACATGCAACAAAGAGTCACTCCAAAGCCACTAATAGTGGAGAACAAACGAAGAGATTATGGTAGGGTACAAAACCACGTCAAAGTTATCCTTTCTGTTCTATCTATTCAAGAGTCCGTAGTAAAATAACATGAAGCTATTCTTTCCGTTCAATCTATCATAGAGTTCATACTAGAATAACACCTTAAGACACAAATCAACCAAAACACTAATGTCACCTAGATACTCCATTGTCACCTCAAGTATCCATGGGCATGATTATATGATATGCATCACACAATCTTAGATTCATCTATTCAACCAACACAAAGTACTTCAAAGAGTGCCCCAAAGTTTCTACTGGAGAGTCAAGACGAAAAAGTGTGCCAACCCTTATGCATAGGTTCATGGGCAGAACCCGCAAGTTGATCACCAAAACATACATCAAGTGGATCACGTGATATCTCATTGTCACCACAGATAAGTACGGCAAGACATACATCAAGTGTTCTCAAATCATTAAAGACTCAATCTGATAAGATAACTTCAAAGGGAAAACTCAATCCATCACAAGAGAGTAGAGGGGGAGAAACATCATAAGACCCAACTATAATAGCAAAGCTCGCGATACATCAAGATCGTGCGAATTCAAGAACACAAAAGAGAGAGATCAAACACATAGCTACTGGTACATACCCTCAGCCCCGAGGGTGAACTACTCCCTCCTCATGGATAGCGTCGGGATGATGAAGATGGCCACCGGTGAGGGATCCCCCCTTCGGCAGGGTGCCGGAACGGGCTCCCAAGAGGTTTTTGGTGGCTACAGAGGCTTGCGGCGACGGAACTCCTGATCTATCTTGTTCCTCGAAGGTTTTAGGGTATGTGGACTTATATAGGCTAAAGAAGTCGGTCGGGGAAGGCTCGAGGGGCCCATGAGACAGGGGGCGCGCCCAGTAGGGGGGGCGCCCCCACCCTCATGGCCACCTCGAAGCTTCCTTTACTTCAACTCCAAGTCTCCTGGATCACGTTCGTTCCAAAAATCACTCTCCCGAAGGTTTCATCCTGTTGGACTCCGTTTGATATTCCTTTTCTTCGAAATACTGAAATAGGCAATAAAACAGCAATATGGGCTGGGCCTCCGGTTAATAGGTTAGTCCCAAAAGTAATATAAAAGTGTATAATAAAGGTCGTAATCATTCAAAACTGATAATAAAATAGCATGAATGCTTCATAAATTCTGTTTATATTACTGTGCTGCATCATCCCTTCCTCTTTGGGGAAATACCAACATAGTTCAAGCCGACATCAAAAGGAATTTCTGGCGCCGTTGCCGGGGAGACATCATCAACATCTACTAGGTTCCTAATCACAAATCTCATCTCCTTGCAGTTTCCATTATTTTCCATTTGCCTCTCATTTTCATCTCCCCACTTCACAAAAATTTGCCATTTTATTCGCCTTCTTTTCCGTTTGCTTTTTTCTCGTCAGATCTCTTGTTGGCTTGTGTTGCCATGTGTCTTCTATTTGCTTGCATCTTTGCTTGCTAAAAATCTATTGATATGGATCCTCATCCACTTGCTAATCTTTTTAAAAGATCCAATTATGATGAACCAATTGTTATTTAATTGAATCTAGATTCTATGTATGAAGTTTTGCTTGCGATTTATGAATCTGAAAATTGTGATGAAGTGTTAAACGAAGAAATTTATGAAGTGATTCATGATAGCTCCTTGAATGAAAAGCATGATTGCAATGATGTTATTATAAACACTATTAATGTCAATTGTGTTAGTGATATGCAAAACCACAAGCCTGGGGATGCTTGTTTTGATATGTCTACTACTTATTGCAATGATCATGATTGGGGTGATAATGTTTCTTATGATCCTGAAAATTTGTTTAAACCTCATGATGAATATGCTTGCGATAATATTAAAAGTGGGTTTGCAAGAGTGTCAACTTTAGCTAAAAATAATCCCACATATTTGGAGAGTGTTCAATCTTATGAAATTTTTGATAAAAGTGGGCTTGGAGAGGTCATGACTTTATTTGATGATAATCCCACTATTTTGGAAGAGTACCAACTTTGCATGCATGGGGATCGTGAAGAGAATATTTTATATGATATTTATATTGTTGAATTTGACTATGATCCTACATGTAATTATTATGAGAGAGGAAAATATGGTTGTAGAAATTTTCATGCCACTAAATTACCTCTCGTTATGCTGAGATCGTCAATGTTTATTCCTCTTCTTTGCATATGTTAGATGTTTCTTGTCTTGATAATTTGTTTGCTTATAAAATTCTATGCATAGGAAGTATGTTAGACTTAAATGTGTTTGTCATATGTTTCATGATGCTCTCTTTGTGTTTAAATTCTTATCTTTCGTGTGAGCATCATTGAAATCTTATGCCTAGATAGGGGCATAAAATGGTAGCGCTTGTTGGGAGGCAACCCAATGAATAAAATTTATTTTTGTCTTTGTTCTTGAGTGTTTGCACAATTATGCCTCTGTTATGATTTTATTTTTATGTTTTAATTAGTGTTTGTACCAAGCAAAGCCTTTGGGATAATGTTGGGTGATAGTTGTCTTGATCTTGTTGAAAAACATAAATTTTTGCGCTCAGAAAAATAATTTTCATAAATCAAAGAAATGTGATTTTGCTCTGAATTTTCTTACACATGATTGATATACAAATTGCCCACATTGTCCTAATTTTTCAGTAGTTTTTGGAGTTACAGAAGTATATGAAGTTCCCTGATTACTACAGTCTGTTCTGGTTTTGACAAATTCTGTTTTCTTTGCGCTGTGTGGTTATTTCGATGAATCTATGGTATGTATTGGAGGGTATAAGCTATAGCAAAGTTGGAATATAGTAGATATAATGCAAAAATAAAATATGAATTGATTTGTGTACGTGCATCTAGTGCCACCCCTAGTTGGTTTTGGAGTATTGACGACAAACGTGGTTGAGGGACTAATGTGTTTGTGAGAATTGCAGGATAACACAGGTAGTAGTCCCTCATTGATTCGATTTACCTACCAGGGATGACCCCTAAAAATGTATGAAGACATTGAAGACAATGGTGGTTCATGAAGACATTCATGTTGAAGATAACGATGATGAAGATATTCACTTGAAGACTATGGAGTGCGAAGACGTAGTTTCTTTCATAGTTTCCTTTTCTTCTTTCATGAGACATAGGATTGAAGTGATGTTCAACCAAATCCTATGTCTTCGAGCGAAGACAATGAGAGCAAATCTTATCCAGAGCTGGATGAGTCAGCTTTGCTTGTAGCTCAAGTCAATCTGTCACGTGTGTTTGAAATCCGACCATCGGACACATGTCGGTTCTTTAGTGACCGAGGGCCATTTCAGACATATCAGGTCGGGTTTCCACTTGGCTATAAATAGCCCACCCACTACACCATAAATTGGTGGCTGCTCAGAGTTAGTGCAGGACTTTTGTTGTTTGAGAGCAACCCACCTCCGAAGCCTTTGAGAGAGAGATCCTTGCGAAGACTGAGGGAGTCCTAGATTAGGGGGTATCCGGACAGCCGGACTATATACTTTGGCCGGAATGTTGGACAATGAAGATACAAGACTCAAGACTCCGTCCCGTGTCCGGACGGGACTCTCCTTTGCATGGAAGACAAGCTTGGCGATTCGGATATTGTATTTCCTTCTTTGTAACCGACTCCGTGTAAACCCTAGCCCCCTCCGGTGTCTATATAAACCGGAGGGTTTAGTCCTTAGAAGGATGATCACAATCATAATCATCATAGGCTAGCTTCTAGGGTTTAGCCTCTATGATCTCGTGGTAGATCAACTCTTGTAATACCCATATCATCAATATCAATCAAGAAGTAAGTAGGGTTTTACCTCCATCAAGAGGGACCGAACCTGGGTAAACATCGTGTCCCTTGCCTCCTGTTACCATTAGCCTAAGACGCACAGATCAGGACCCCCTACCCGAGTTCCGCCGGTTTTGACACCGACATTGGTGCTTTCATTGAGTGTTCCTCTGTGTCATCGCTGCAAGGCTTGATGGCCCCTTCAATCGTCAACAACAATGCGGTCCAGGATGAGACTTTTCTCCTCGGACAGATCTTCGTGTTCGGCGGCTTCGCACTGCGGGCCAATTCGCTTGGCCATCTAGAGCAGATCGACAGCTACGCCCTGGCCACCAGGTCAGGTTCGGAAACTTGAACTACACGGCCAATATCCGCGGAGACTTGATCTTCAACGGATTCAGGCCCACGCCAGGAGCGCCGAACAGTCACGATGAGCAC
The DNA here is from genome assembly GCF_018294505.1 of Triticum aestivum. Classification (NCBI taxonomy): domain Eukaryota; kingdom Viridiplantae; phylum Streptophyta; class Magnoliopsida; order Poales; family Poaceae; genus Triticum; species Triticum aestivum. The sequence goes on from NC_057807.1 coordinate 249,853,030, forward strand.
GGCTTAGACCTGCTGTCAGAAAATGCTCGGGATATCGCCCCTGCAGGAGCCCTGGACTTAAATCCGGAGAAGATTGCATCGCCCGACGACGGGTGGATGGACCCCGCCCCAGAGGCCGCACACTCATCGGCGGTAGAGCTGAACACAGGCCTCACCCCCAAGGAAGCCTGTGACACCGGACCCCCAGACTTGTATCCGGCTGTAGGTTCCAGTCCGTGCACTCCCGAGCCCGCCGAATCTGGTTGGGTTCCGGTAATGGAGTTCATTGTTGCGGATATTTTCCACTGCTCGCCCTTTGGCAACATGCTGAACTCATTAAAGTCTCTCTCTTTGTCAGGAGACTCCTGGCCGAACTATGTCCGGCTCAAGGGGGAAGAAGGTGACGAAGAAATCCATTGCCCACCCACCACCCACTTCATAGCCACTGTCAATGATGTATCAGACATGCTTGACTTCGACTCCGATGATACCGATGGTATGAATGTTAGCGCAGGAGATGATTCAGAACCAACGGGGCGCTGGACTGGCACCTCGTCGTACGATATATATATATGGTGGATACACCTAAGGAGGACGACGGCGATAAACCGGAGGGCAAAACCCCCGGGCAAAAGCCAACACGATGGCGCAGACGCCGCTCCAAGTCCAGCAATAGTAAAAATAGCGATAACAGCGCTAGAAAGATCGTCACCCCAGTCAACTCCGAAGACAACAACGACCATATGGACCCAGCAATGGAGCAGGATGAGCCAGGTCACGCCGAACACAGCTCGGAAAAGACGCCCGATCACAATGATCCCGAGGGACGAACTCATCAAACCGGCTCGGGACAAGAGCACAGTCCGTATGATGATGCATTCATCATCCCGGAAACACGCTTGGAACAAGATAACCTCCACAGAAGGCTTATGGCCACTGCGAGAAGTCTAAAGAAGCAGAAGCAACGGCTCAAGGCCGCACAGGAAACGCTCAATCACAGATGGAATAAAATACTAGACACTGAAGAAAAGTACGGCGACGATCGCCACACAAATAACTATCCAAAACGCAAGCTGCTGCCAGAATTCGACGATGAGGCTGTTCCACCAAAGAACAACACGGCCAGGAGGCCGGACAAACCACTTCGCAACCGCAATAGAGCAGCTACTGACGCTGCACATGATTTACGCGAGCTCCTGGATAAAAAAGCCGGCGCGGCTAGGTCCATCTATGGATCTAAAGGACATAGCCCTGCGCAGGACTATGGTCACAAAAATGATCATACCGATCGGATACCAGTTCGGAATCAGCATCGGACACAACAACAGCCGACGACATGCCACAACACGTTCAGATATAGAGGGGATGCTCACCCCCTGTGCTTCACCGAAGAGGTGCTGGACCATGAATTTCCATAGGGTTTTAAACCTGTGAACATAGAGGCATATGACGGAACGACACACCCAGGGGTATGGATCAAGGATTTTATCCTGCATATCCACATGGCTCGTGGGGACGACCTCCACGCCATCAAATACCTTCCCCTCAAGTTGAAGGGACCAGCTAGACACTGGTTGAAAAGCCTCCCCGAAAATTCAATTGGAAGTTGGGAGGAACTCGAGGGTGCTTTCAGGGCCAACTTTCAAGGGACCTATGTCCGGCCTCCGGATGCGGACGATTTAAGTCACATAATTCAACAACCCGAAGAGTCCGCCCGCAAGCTTTGGAACAGATTCCTCACTAAGAAGAATCAAATTGTCGATTGTCCGGTTGCCGAAGCCTTAGCGGCGTCCAAACACAGCATCCGGGACGAGTGGCTCGCCAGACACCTCGGCCAAGAAAAGCCAAGGACAATGGCAGCCTTAACAAGCCTTATGACCCGTTTTTGCGCAGGTGAAGATAGCTGGTTGGCCCGTAAGGCACCAGCGACCCAAGTACATCTGAAATTAGGGATCACAACGGGAAGCCACGACGCAATAAAAACAAATGTCAAAGCAAGGAAGAGAGTCCGGACAACACAACGGTCAACGCCAGATTCAGGGGCTCTCGACCCGGTCAACAAAAGTTGCCATTTAAAGGCAGCAAAGGGGGACCGTCCGGCCTGAACAAAGTCATGGACAGACTGTGCCAAATTCATGGCACCCCCGACAAACCTGCGAACCACACTCACAGAGAATGGTGGGTCTTCAAGTAGGCCCACAAATTAAATGCCAAACACAAGGGAAGGGAAACACCAAGTGAAGACGAGGATGAGCCTCGCCAGCCGAACACTGGGGGACAGAAGAAATTCCCACCAGGGGTAAAAACAGTAAACATGATCCACGCGACTCACACATCCACGAGAGGGCACAAATGCACGCTCAAAAACGCATACGCTGTAGAGCCCGTCGTACCCAAACTTAACCACTGGTCGGCTTGTCCGACACCTTTTGATCACACGGACTGCCCGACTAGTATTCGACACGGAGGATCAGATGCCTTGGTGCTCGACCCAATAATCGATGGATACCATCTTACTCACGTCCTCATGGACGGCGACAGTAGTCTTAATCTAATATACCAGGACACAGTCCGCAGGATGGGGATAGACCCATCCAGAATCAGCCAAAGCAACACCACCTTTGAAGGGGTGATACCAGGCGTTGAAGCCTATGGCAGGGGCTCCGTCATACTGGAGGTAACATTCGGTTCCCCCGGCAACTCCAGAAGCGAAGTACTACTCTTCACGATCGCCCCCCTCCAAAGCGGCTATCACGCATTGCTTGGGAGAACGGCATTCGCCCACTTCAACACAGTACCGCATTACGCCTACCTCACACTCAAGATGCCCGGTCCACGTGGCATCATCACCGTTAACGGAAACACAGAGCGCTCCTCACGCACGGAGGAATACGCGACGGCTCCAGCAGTCGGACTATAAGCGGCCTCTAATACCAGAAAGCATGACTGGTCGTTAAGACGACGGACACGGTTAGACGAGTCCGGCAGCCCGGATAAACCTGAGCTTGGGCACCATGTACGTAATCCCATAGAGGACACCAGGGGCTATAGATATTCAATACAGCTCCACTGTTGGCTTGACCTTATTAACAGGCCAATGTCTTACACTTTTACTATCCATCGCACGCCTACGTTATACTCTTCTACATGAGTTCTTCTTTTTTACAAACACAATTCGTGCGATACCCTTCCAGGACACAGCATAACGGAGATAAAGGCGCAGACGTGCAGCATGGCCCTGCTCAAAGGTTTCTCTTTAGATTAAGCCCATGTGTAAACCTTTTTTATTGTCTCTTGTTGTTTCCACATGCCATGGGTACTATACCCACAGAGGGTACTGCCGTTATTGGCATTTCGCCATGACAGACTAACGCACGTACCTGGAAATACAAGGTTCATAATGAAAGGGCATTCTTCAGCCCATTTTATGTTGCAAAGTCCGAATACTGTCGGGAGTGTTCGGCGTCACGAGTTTGGCCTTATATGCATCAGCTCTGAATCATGTCTTTGGTCAAATGTTGGGTTTGCCCAGCTCCTGGGTTTGCCGCCTTACGTTCTGTTCTTATCGGCTAAGGTGGCCAAAGGAGAACTACTACGATTGTGCCCTGGTTATCCCGGATGAGCACCTCAGTAGAGAAAGCCGAAAACTGACTGTCATGATACATCGAGAGACTGTTCAACCACTCGAAGACTTACCGGAATCTTTAGGATTCCTCCGCATTAACAAAGGACCGTTTCCCGGTCATGTACACACGTGCCCGTATTCAGATGGCCGCGAAGGTACCAGGGGCTACATAGTAGCCCCACCGTCAAACTCCTATGGCTAAGTGAAAGTGTTACAACTATATAGTCCTGTTGCCTAGTTCGACATGCGATCACCTCCTTAATGGACCAAGACGTTGGATCAAGTGTGATTACGCATATTTTTCGCGAACACCGCCGCATTGTATGCGTGGGGGCTGAAGTTAATGACTGCTAACTTTCAGATTACACATATACATAAAAACGACCGCACAGGAGGCACAATAATACTTTCGGGCACAAAGTATAAATATAGCCTCATAATCAAAATAACATTGTTTTTACAATGACACGATTTGTCACTCGAACATGATATTCTTCGAGCATTGAGCTTCCATTAAGCGAGCACATTCTGTTACCTGCTCCAGGTAGTGCTCGGCCGGATCTTGGCCTCCCGCCGGATTCTGGGTCGCAACGATGGTGGCCTCCATATCTGTCCAATATGCTTTAACGCGGGCAAGAGCCATCCGTGCACCCTCTATACACGCCGACCTCCTCATGGCATCGATCTGTGATACGGCACCAAGGAATTGTTGCACTAAACCAAAATAACTGGCCGGTTTAGGCTCCTTCGGCCAAAGATGGTCTATTACAGACTGCATTGCAAGACCGGACAGCCTATGAAGCTCAGCCATAGCAGCCATCTTCTCACTCAACGGCAATGGGCGCGCAGGAGCATTGAATTGCGACCAGAACAGCTTCTCCACCTCTTTATCACCTTGATCCTCGAAAAACTTGGCCGCGTCAGCCGTACTCTTCGCCAAGTCCGCATACGCGCCCGCAGGGCTCCAGCGTCGATCCAAGGGAGCATACTTCGGATCTAAAAACTTCATCTGCAATAAGTAGGGGTTTCCAGCCGCGATTTCTCCGGCCTGGCGAAGCTCCTCCCGCGCATCCCTGCTTTCAGACCGCGTCTCCTTGGCCATATCAAGTGCCTTCTTTAGGTCAGCCAAGTTCACCTGGTTCTCCTTCTCAAGGAGCTCATACCGGTTGGCGGCATTTTTCAGCTCCACAGCCATCTCAGCTATTTTGTCTTCGCTTCGGCGATGAGCAGCCTGTTCGTCTCTCAACTCTTCGACTGCCTTTAGGGCAGCCGCATTGCTAGCCCGAGCTTGTTCCTTGGCCAGGGCAAGTTCCGCCCTCAGGGCTTCCACGGCAGCAACACCATCTGCAGTCCAAGCATATCACATCAATATTATACTCCTTCCAATTTTTCCTATAAATAATAAGGAAAGCAGAGCACATACCTTGTGACTCATTAAGCCGCTCGTTCACAAGCATGATGTTGGTATCAATAACTCCAATCTGCCTCCTCAGATCGGAAACCTCAACGGACTGGTCAGCTGTCGGATCCTTAGACACCTGCGCATAAGCACAACACGATCATTCCTTTAAAATATGATCCTCCGTTTGCTGCCTAGGGCTGGCAACCAGAGTCTCAGGGGCTACTATCCATATGGAGCACACCTAGCGCGTGCGTCACAGTCAAAAAATTATGTATTTTTCATTACATACCTCAAAGCCTCTGAGCAGGCTCGTAAATGCCTCATTCAAACCGCTTGTGGAGGATGAAATCTTCTCGAGCACCATGCTCATTAATGAATGTTGCTCCTCCGAGAGAGTAGCTCGCTCCAGAAGGCCCTGTCCGACCGGACACCGAACTGTGTTGGACCCTTCTCATCGCCCCCCGTGGGAGCCGAACGCTCCGGGCTCAGGGCGGCCGAAGGATTAGCTTCTGGCTTCGGCAGATCTGGACTCCTCCATGACGACACCTCGGGGTCACCCGCCTCATGAGGCGGAGAGGTTGGTGGGGTCTCACTCTCCATCATCTCCGGAAGGAGATCCCCCGAAGACGAACTCTATCGAGAAGAGCTGCTAGCCGGACTGCAAAGAATGGATCCTGGTTATTGTTCTTGGAGAAAAGTAGTACCTTCGTGTTTACGATTAACTTACAGCTCGGCTGAGGGCTGGCTCGTTGGCGGGCATGACGCGATGAGGACGCCCTTCGAGGCAGGGCCCCCTGGTGAAGCTTTCTTCCCCTGTTTGGGCACCTCCGTCTCCAAGTCTTCGGAGGCGGCCCTCTTCTTCCCGCGAGGGGAGGAGGCTTTAGATTCCCCTTCCCTGCTATCCTTCTTTGGGGAGGTAGCAATTCCCCTGGTTTGGATGCGCAACGTGTGAAGTTCTGCTTCCCTGTTCTTCCCTTCGTCTTTCCCCGAGGGAATTTTTCTTAGCACACGACCAAGCATCTTGGCTATGGTGGGACTTGGTGAGCCTTCAGGAAGTGGCACCAGACACCTAATTCTCTCCGCCTTGCTGAGCCATTCCTGGCCACGGAGGATTTTCAGAATAATGACTATGACAAAAATAGATGAAGTGGTCGGTTTGTGGGTTACTTACTTGGGTATCTGGGCGATTGCAGCTTAGGCCCGCATCTTCGGTGGTATCCGGACACTTTACTTGTGGTCCGAAGAATAGTTTACACATCCCTTCGAGCGTTAGGCCGAAGAAGTGCAGAATAGTCCATGGACCTTCCGGATTGAACTCCCACATCCAGAGAGGCCGGTGTTTGCACGGCAACATCCATCGGATTAGCATTACCTGAATTATGCTGACAAGGCTACTGTCCCTCTCAAGAAGCTCCCGAATACGGCTCTGCAGTATTGGTACCTCACTAGAAAATCCGCAATCCTGTCCTACATTGGTCCATGACGCCAGTTGAGGAGGAGGGCCTGAACGGAAGTCGGGGGCAGCCACCCACTTTGTGCCCCTGGGAGTCATGATGTAAAACCACCTCCGCTGCCATAGATCGGACACCTCTGGGAAGCAGCCCTCTGGCCATGGGGCGTCGGCACTCCTGCTTATTACATCACCTCCGCACTCCGCGTGTCGCCCCTCAATCATCTTCGGCTTCACATTGAAGGTCTTGAGCCATAGGCCGAAGTGTGGAGTGACGTGGAGAAAAGCTTCGCACACAACAACGAACGACGAAATATGGAGGATAGCATCCGGGGCTAGATCGTGAAAATCTAACCCGTAATAGAGCATGAGCCCTCTCACAAAAGGAGCAAGGGTGAAGCCCAAGCCACGGAGGAAGTGGGAAACAAATACGACGCTCTCGTTGGGCTCAGGAGTAGGGATGACCTGCCCGGGAGCAGGAAACCTGTGCTTGATGTCGGCGGTCAGATATCCGACCTCCCTAAGCTTCGCAATATCCTCCTCTATGATCGAGGAGGCCACCCACCGGCCTTGAGGGTTGGATCCGGACATGATTGAGGATCCGAGGTGCTTGGGCTTGGGTTTCGGGTGTTGGAACTCGAGGTGAGAAAAGGCGCAAGGGTGGTGGAAAAGAGGGATAGGTCTCCACCCCTTTATAAAGGGGGTGAATATCAAGCGTCCTCAGCGTAACCGCTCAGGACTTACCTAAAAACACAGAGTCACACCAATAGACGTTGTGGGGACACGTGCACCTATATTAATGGAAGATCCCGCGCTAAGGGGAGCACGATCTCTGCTCTGGAAAGGCATGCCAGTAAACCCGCCTCGCAACGTGTATCGGGGCAGGCCAAGTAAAACCGGTTCATGTTGGGCCAGGCCACGGGGCAGGAGCGCGCCGTGCAGAAATTGCCAGCAGATCAGATTTATGAAGTGCCATGCTGTGAAAATCATCTTGTAGATCCAGACACGATTAAAGTGTTCAATAGTTACTACGGAGTATTCGGAGATGGAACCCGCCTTGCAATGCCGAAGACAAGACTACGCGCCGGACTCATCATCATTGAAGCCTGGTTAAGGGGCTACTGAGGGAGTCCTGGATTAGCGGGTATCCGGACAGCCGGACTATATACTTTGGCCGGACTGTTGGACCGTGAAGATACAAGACTCAAGACTCTATCCCGTGTCCGGACGGGACTCTCCTTTGCGTGGAAGACAAGCTTGGTGATCCGGATATTGTATTTCCTTCTTTGTAACCGACTCCGTGTAAACCCTAGCCCCCTCTGGTGTCTATATAAACCGGAGGGTCTAGTCCTTAGAGGGGTGATCACAATCATAATCATCATAGGCTAGCTTCTAGCGTTTAGCCTCTATGATCTCGTGGTAGATCAACTCTTGTAATACCCATATCATCAATATCAACCAAGCAGGAAGTAGGGTTTTACCTCCATCAAGAGGGCCCGGACCTGGGTAAACATTGTGTCCCTTGCCTCCTGTTACCATTAGCCTAAGACGCACAGATCGGGACCCCCTACCCGAGATCCGCCGATTTTGACACCGACAAAGACAAAGCCCAAAACACCCAATGCCAAAGAGTGTTAGGCATCATTGAATTCTTTCTATCCGCGTGATCTGAAGACTTGTTACAATTGATGACTGTGCATCCTCCAGCCAGTTAGGCATCACGTTATGTGGATCCAAGAGTCATTGTGAATTGCTCGTGAATGAAGTCTGTGAAAGTTTGGAAGTCTACCTTGAAGACTTACCTGAGTGATAGGGCGAGGACTAAGTGTTCTTAGCTCTAGGGGAATAAGGTGAAGACACAGTCTTCTAAGTTCAATCTCAGCCTCCCTAACCAGACGTAAAGTTGTCACAGCAACTGGAACTAGTCTACCAAATCCTTCTCTTCTCCAAGCAACTGGTTCTATCCCCTATCCTCCTTATTTTTAGTTTGTCTTCGTGAAGTCATTGCTTGGCTACCTGATTCATTTGACTTCACAGTGGGAAGACTTCTAACTTTTGGCTTCATATTGTCTTCCTTTCTGATCCTTTCTACCTAGCTGCTGTTAGTCTTCGTGCTTTCACTATATTGCTTGCTTGACTATTGCTTGTCTAGTATAGTTTACATTCCACTGCATATCATATAGGTTCAGATTACCTATTTGTCTTCAAAGCATTCATATTTTAAAGACTTCCATAAAAATCGCCTATTCACCCCCCCTCTAGTCGATAACTAAAACTTTCAATTGGTATCAGAGCAAGGTGCTCCCTTCTTCTGTGTGATTCGGTTTAACCACCTGGAATTTTAGCTATGCCGACTGCAGGGATAATCAAGGTCTCCGCTACGTGCCCAGGATTCGATGGCACTGATTACCCCTACTGGAAGAATAAGATGTGCATGCATCTTGAAGCCATTGACGTCGACCTCTGGTATGTCGTCAAGACATGTGTTCCCAAGGTCGGCGAAGGCGTCACCGCTGCTAATGTCAAGAGGTTCGTGCAACTGGACTCAACTGCCAAGAACATCATCTGTGGTCATCTGACCAAAGGGCGGTATGGCCGTGTGAGTGCACTGGAAACTGCGAAGCTGGTCTGGGACTAGCTATCCAAGGTCAATGAAGGCGTCTCAACTCAGAGAGACTCAAGGATTGATGTTCTTCGCAATTTCTTCAATTGCTTCAAGAGGAATGCCAATGAGAATGTCTAGCTCACGTTCGATCGCCTCACTGATATCACAAATGAGCTTCGCGCTCTTGGTGCCCATGAGATCACCAAGCATGAAATAGTGAAGAAGCTTCTGAGATCACTTGACAGCTCCTTTGACACCTTGGCCCTGATGATACAAGAGCGTCCTAACTTCAAAGATCTCGATCCATCTGACATACTTGAGAGGCTCAACACACATGAGTTCCAGCTATCTAAGAAAAGAGATATCTATGGTCCCAACTTGGCTGATCTCATTCTTTGAAGGCTAAGGCTGTTTCTTCAACTGGAGAAGAATTTGACTGTAGTTCTGGTGATCCTGAAGACATTGGCAAAGAGCTTTCAATGCTTGTGAGGAAGTTCTAGAATTTCTCCAAGAAGAATCGTTTCAGCAAGTCTTCATGATCCAGCTCAAAGAATAATGGGGCTTCATCTCGTGACTACAAGAAGAGAACATGCCACAAATGCAAGAAGACATGCCACTACATCTCTGAGTGTCCTCAATGGGACAAGGAATCAAAGAAGAAGAAGAAGAATAGCAAGGAATATGATTCTGATGACAAGAAGAAGAAGAAATCGTCAAAGTCTTCTTCAAAGTCTTCGTCAAAGTCTTCGTCTCATAAGAAGACCTCATCAAGCAAGGCTCGTGCATTTATTGGCGAGGAGATGGATTCAGAGGTGGAGTCTGCTTCTGAGGAGGCGAAGGTGGAGTCTCAAGAGGAGTCTGATTCAGGCGTGGCAAGCCTGGCTCTTGCTTCGGCATTCGTCGCCTAGTCCATCTTCAACACTGAAGACAATGGCCATACCGCCGAAGCTGAAGCTGATGATAAGGATGATTCTGCTCCAACCTACTGCGTCATGGCATGTGGTGCCAAGGTAAACTCACGCGATGCTTACTTCCAAACCTCCAGTGAAGATGACTCTAAATGTGAATCCCAACCTAGCTATAAAACACTTGCTAAAATTGCATCTGAACAACAAACTGCTATGGAACATATTCAAAAGCTGCTAGACAAAAGCGATGACTTGTTGGACGCAGAAATGAATCAATCCTAGTACTTAGTCGAAGACATCAAAAATCTTCGTGTTAAGTACGACGAACTTGAGAGTTATCATGAAACTCTCTCAGCCTCTCATGAGAAGCTTTCCTACGATTTTCTCAAAGGAAGCAAGATCTTGAGAAACTGAGAGCGTCTCATGAAGATCTTCAAAAAGAGAATGATTCACTACCAGCTCAACAAACCAGTTCCGCTCAGGAAGAATTTGTTCCACCATGTTTAAAATTTCTTGAGCATGATAATGTTGTCTCTGTTGCTAAATGTTCTACTGCCTCTAATGTTGCAATATCTTTAGCTGCTGATGTGGTAATTAACCCCTCTATTGAGGATGCCACTACTATTGCTGATGAGAATGCTAGGTTGAAGACATTCCTTGAAACAGGCATGTACAAAAGCCTCAAAGGGCATCAGACTCTGTGCGATGTCCTCAAGAAATAGATTTTGAACAAAAATTCTAGGAAAGAGGGTGTTGGGTTCGAGAGGAAAATGAATGTTGATGGTTCTTACTGGATGCCTGAGTAGTACCCCAAAACCACCTGGGTTGCTGCTGAGGATCCTTCAGTTGACCCATCCACTTTATCTGTCTTCACTTGTGTTAACCCCATTGTCATTGATGAATCCTTTGACGCCAACTATAAAATGTTTAAGAATCAGAATGGCGAAGTGTTTTCCAGGTATATTGGTACTAACTGCAGGAATGGGCCACCCTTGAAGAAGATTTGGGTGCCCAAAAGTTGTCTTGAGAAACTTCCCGTGAATGTCGTCATGACACCACCAAGGAAGAAGACAAACCCCAGACCAAAGGTATAATATGGCCCAAAGGCTTAATACAGACAGAGGACCACACATGGTCACCCTAACACCAATGTTTTGCAGGAAAACCATCATCAGACTCATGAATATGAGCGTGTTTCTTCTAACCGCTATGTTCACAAAATTAAGAACTTTCCTGCATATTCATATGAGTATTATTCTCCTCCTGGAAAACTATTTGCTAGGGCTCCCAGGCCAAAGTTCTCAGATGCCGCACTTAGACTTATTGCTTCTAAGATACCCCTGAAGACGTGGGTGGTTAAGAAGAATTAACTTCTCTTGCAGGGAAAGGACTCCAGCCGAAAATCAAAGACTTCTGATGCCAATGTTGGGGACCTAAAACATCTTGTGGGACGCAAGATAAAGTGCCGGAATGGTCTTACCATGTATTTCTCCCCAGGGTTTCTTGACGAGCATCCTATCATGCCCAACCAGATCTCAACTTTGATAATATGCTTGTTCGCTACATGTTTCTGCTTCACAATACTATTGGTGAATCCTATCCCGCTAACTGCACTATAGGTACGACTCCGAAAGCCACTGAATGGATCATGGACAACGGCTGCACTAACCACATGACTGGTGATCAAAGTCTTCTCATGGATTCAACCCTACGTCCATCTACTAAAAGCCACATCACATTCGCTGACACTGGAAAAAGCAAGGTATTGGATCTAGGTAGAGTTTCTATCTCAAAGGATCAGCACATGGATAAAGTGATGCTTGTTGAATCCCTTGGATACAACTTAATGTCTGTCTCAATGCTCTGTGATCTGAATATGATTGTGATATTTGAAAAATATCGTTGTCTTGAGCTAATGGAATCTGACAAATCTTTAGTCTTTGAAGGCTATCGAAGAGGTGATCTGTATATGGTAGATTTCTCAACAGGACCACATCTTGCCGTATGTCTTCTAGCAAAAGCTTCAGAGTGCTGGCTCTGGCATCGACGGCTAGGACATGCGGGCATGAGGAACTTACACACTCTCGTGAAGAAGAAGCACATCATCGACATTGAGGGTATCAAGTTCAAGAAAGATCATCTATGTGGTGCTTGTGAAGCTGGGAAGATGACTAGAGCCAAGCATCCCTCAAACACAATCATGACTACATCACGTCCCTTCGAGTTGCTTCAATGGACTTATTTGGCCCTACTCACTACTCTACCCTTACTACTACTGCACATCTCTATGGCTTCATTATTGTTGATGATTATTCGAGATACACTTGGGTGCACATATTTCTCTATAAGAATGATGTGCAGGATGTCTTGAGACGCTTCGCAAATCAAGCCATGCCAAATTATGGCATCAAGATCAAGCACATCTGGAGTGACAATGGCACTGAGTTCAAAAAACACCGACCTCGACAGTTATCTTGATACATTGGGCATCACACATGAGTTCTATGCTCCATACACACCTCCACGAAATGGCATCATGGAGCGCAAGACAGAACGCTCATTGAGATGGCACGCACGATGCTCGATGAATACAAGACTCCAAGAAAATTTTGGCCTGAAGCCATTGATACTACATGCCACATCATCAATAGAGTTTATCTTCACAAGTTCTTCAAGAAGATATCTTATGAACTTCTGACTGGTAAGAAGCCAAACTTTAGTTATTTCAAAGTCTTTGGTGCTAGGTGCTGGATCAAGGATCCACATCACACTTCTAAATTCGCACCGAAAGCACATGAAGGTTTTATGCTTGGTTATGGAAAGGATTCACACACCTATAGAGTCTTCAACCTGTTTCACTATAAAGTGGTTGAAACTGTAGATGTGTGGTTCGATGAGACTAACAACTCGCAAAGAGAGCACCTGCCAAATGTGCTAGATGAAGCTACACCAAGTGAAGCTATCAGGCTAATGGGCACTGGAGAAATCATACCCACTGAGGAACTGATTGAAGATGAGATCATCATTTCTGCACCTAATCAACATGAAGACAATGCTCAGCCTGAAGCCAATGCTAAAGATGAAGAGAACAGTCAACCTGAGCAAAATCTTCATCCAATTCATCCCCGAGTTGCAAATGAAGTCCAAATTGAGAACATCATTGATATCATCAGTGCGCCGGGTCCTCTTACTCGATCAAGAGCTACGCAACCAGCAAACTTCTGCGTCACTTTGCCTTGTCTCTATATCTGAACCCAAGAAAGTTGATGAAGACTTCATGGAACCTGAATGGATTCAAGCTATGCAAGAAGAGCTTCAACAGTTTGAGCTGAATAATGTCTAGGAGCTTGTCAAACGTCCTGATCCATGCAAGCACAATATCATTGGCACCAATGGATCTATCACAACAAGCAAGATGAGCATGGACAAGTTGTCAGAAACAAAGCTTGCCTCGTTGCTCAAGGTTACACACAAGTGGAAGGAATTGACTTTGATGAAACCTTCCCGTGGCTAGGCTTGAAGCCATTCGTATAATGCTAGCCTATGCCAATCACAACAACATTCTTCTGTACCAAATGGACGTGAAGAGTGCCTTCCTCAACGGCAAAATTGAATAAGAAGTGTATGTTGATCAACCACCTGGTTTCGAAGATCCAAAGCATCATGATATGGTATACAAGCTCAACAAGGCACTGTATGGCCTCAAACAAGCACCTCGCGCTTGGTATGACACACTCAAAGACTTCCTGAAGAGCAAAGTCTTCAAATCTAGTTCTCTAGATCCCACCCTCTTCACGAAGACATATGATGGTGAACTGTTTGTATGCCAAATATATGTGGATGACATTATCTTCAGCTGCACTGATAAGAAATATACAGTGATGAGTTTGGACACATGATACAAGAGCAATATCAGATGTCCATGATGGGAGAGCTGAAGTTCTTTCTCGGTCTTCAAATCCGTCAATAGTGAAATGGCATCTTCATATCAGAACAGAAATACCTCAAAGACTTCCTGAAGAAGTTTGGAATGCAAGACTGCAAAGGGTTCATGACGCCAATGCCAACGAAAAGCCATTTAGGCCCTGACGACAATGGTAAAGAGTTCGATCAAAAGGTCTACCACTCCATGATTGGTTCTTTATTGTACTTATGTGCATCTAGGCCAGATATTATGCTTAGCATTTGCATGTGTGCCCGATTCCAAGCGGCACCAAAGGAATCACATCACCTCGCCGTGAAGCGAATTCTTCGATATTTGGCTCACACCCCAACACTAGGATTATGGTATCCAAAGGGCTCAACGTTTGATCTAGTTGGATTCTCATATGTTGATTATGCTAGTGACAAAGTTGATCGCAAGTCTACGTCAGCCACATGCACTTTCTTGGACGATCTCTTGTGTGTTAGTCTTCAAAGAAGCAGAACTGTGTATCTCTCTCCACTGCTGAATCTGAATACATTGCTGCTGGATCATGCTGTGGTCAGCTTCTCTATATGAAGCAAACTCTCAAGGACTATGGCATCAACTTCAAGCATGTGCCACTCTTCTGCGACAACAAATGCGCCATCAAGATTGCCAACAATCCAGTTCAGCACTCGAAGACAAAGCACATTGAGATTCGTCATCACTTTCTCAGAGATCATGTCATGAATGAAGACGTTGATATCATTCACGTCAACATTGAAGAGCAATTGGCAGACATCTTCACAAAGCACTTGGATGAGAAAAGGTTTTGCAAGCTGCGGTGTGAGTTAAATATCTTAGAATCCTCGAATGTCCAATGAATGGATACACATCCTAACGGTTATGCATGTTGATGACTTAGATGTGCAACACACAAAGTAACGTATATCTTCAATTAATGAAGACTTACCCTCTGAGTGTGAATACATTAATGTGGATTTTGACTTCAGAGCGCCACGATAATTGTGCGTTGTGTCTTGGTCTAATATTTCCTATACGGTGGGTAACGCCACCACCCGACTTTCTTGAAGATTTTTCATTTGGCGTCATGATTGCATTATCTTCATGTTTGGATTGTCTTCAACATTGATTTGTCTTCAAATATTATTCACAACATTGATTTGTCTTCAATTATATATATATATATATATAGGGTCACGCTATTCATCACCCTGGGTGAGTAATAGTTATTCTTCACCCCCTCTCTGTAAGTGCATCTAGTGCCACCCCTAGTTGGTTTTGGAGTATTGACGACAAAGTTGGTTGAGGGACTAATGCATTTGTGAGAATTGCAGGATAACGCAGGTAGTGTCCCTCATTGATTCGGTTTACCTACCGGAGATGACCCCTAAAAATGTATGAAGACATTGACGACAATGGTGGTATGAGAAGATATTCATATTGAAGACTATGACATGAGAAGACATTGCGTGAAGACTCTTGAGCACGAAGACTGTGTGGTTTCGTTGTTTCCTTTTCTTCTTTGTTGAGTCATAGGAACCACCGTACTGTTAAGTGGGGTCCAAATGAACTAAGTCAGAGTGACTGAAGTGATGCTCAACTCAAATCCTATGTCTTCGAGCGAAGACAATGAGAGCAAATCTTATCCAGAGTTGGATGAGTCAGCTTTGCTTGTAGCCCAAGTAAAGTTGCCGTGTGTGTTTGAAATCTGATCGTTGGAACACGTGTCAGTTCCTTAGTGACCCAGGGTCATTTCGGACAAATCAGGTCGGGTTGCCTAGTGGCTATAAATAGCCCACCCCCTACACCATAAATTGGTGGCTGCTCAGAGTTAGTATACGGCTTTTGTCGTTTGAGAGCAACCCACCTCGAAGCATTTGAGAGAGAGAAATCCTTGCGAGAACAAAGCCCAAACACCCAGAGCCAAAGAGTGTTAGGCATCACTGAAGTCTTTCTGTCTGTGTGACCTAAAGACTTATTACACTTGAGGACTGTGTATCCTCCAGCCGGTTAGGCGTCTCGTTCTGGGCATCCAAGAATCATTGTGGATTGCCGGGTGAACGGAGTCTGTGAAGGTTTGGAAGTCTACCTTGAAGACTTACCAGAGTGATTGGGCGAGGACTAAGTGACCTTAGCTCAAGGGGAATAAGGTGAAGACACGGTCTTCTGAGTTGAATCTCAGCCTCCCTAACCAGACGTACAGTTGTCACAGCAACTGGAACTGGTCCAAAAAATCCTGTGTCTTCAACAAGCAACTGGTTTTATCTCTTCCCTCCTTTACTTTGAGTTTGTCTTCGTGAAGTCATTGCTTATCTTCTTATCTGATTGACTTCATTGCTTGACATACTATCTTCCATCCTGATCCTACTACCTAGCTGCTATTAGTCTTCGTACGTTAATGCTATTGCATACTTGATTATGGCTTGCTTGTTGTAGTTTATCTTCCGCTGCATATCAATTAGG
Organism: Triticum aestivum; assembly: GCF_018294505.1. Taxonomy (NCBI): domain Eukaryota; kingdom Viridiplantae; phylum Streptophyta; class Magnoliopsida; order Poales; family Poaceae; genus Triticum; species Triticum aestivum. Next base: position 249,869,390 of record NC_057807.1, read on the forward strand.
TTGTTTCTATTGTTTGTCTTCGAAACTTCCATGTTTTGAAGACTTTCATAAAAATCGCCTATTCACCCCCCCTTTAGTCGATAACTAGCACTTTCAATTGGTATCAGAGCAAGGTACTCCCTTGTTCTGTGTGATTCGGTTTAACCACCTGGAGTTTAGCTATGTTGACTGCAGGATTGAGGAATGTATCTTGCCCCACCTTTGACGGTCATGAGTATCCCCGGTGGAAAGCCATGATGAAGAAGCGACTCATGGCTATGAACAGCGAACTGTGGACCGTCACCGAGATTGGTCTCACCGATCTATGCAAGATGGCGGAGGCTGATGACATTCATAAGTACACTCTACTGAACCTCACTGCCAAGGATGTCATCTGCTCCAGCCTGTCCTGAAATCAGTTCAGGAACGTCATGCACCTCAATCACGCGAAGCTAATCTGGGACCGACTTGCTGAGGTCTATGATAGTCATCTTAATTGTCATGATCCTTGGCTTGATGACTACAAGGAGTCTCTTAAAGAGATGACCTTTCCACCTGAACCGTCTTCATCTTCACCATGCCTCATGGCAGGGGGTGCTAAGGTAACTGAATGCTATCTTTCTGAAACTAGTGATGATGAATCAGGTGATGGATTTGGCCCCAGCTATGTCAAACTTGCTTCCCTTGCCACTAAACAACAAAGAGCTTTGGAAAAGATGCAAAACATGCTTAGTAAGAGCGATGATATGTTGGGCGAAGAAATGGATCAGTCAAAAGCTTTGGCTGATAGTCTTCAAAGACTTCACTCCAAGTTTGATGCCCTTCAAGATCAACATAATGCTCTCTTATCTGATCATGAGAAACTTTCTTCTAAATGTCTTGAAAGAGAGCAAGATCTTGAAAAGGTAAGAGTGGATTATGAAGTTCTTCTGAAGAAGCACGATTCATTACTCGCTCAACAGACCAGTCCCGCTCAGGATGAATTTGAACCACCATGCTTAAAATGCATTGAGCGTGATAACACTACCTCTATTGCTGAATGTTCCACTGCTGCTACTGTTGCTCTGTCTTCAACTACTGATGTGGTAACTAACCCCTCTTCTGAGTATACCACTACTATTGCTGATGAAAATGCTAGGTTGAAGACATTGCTTGAAACAGGGATGTATAAAAGTCTGAAAGGGCATCAGACACTTTGTGATGTCCTCAAAAAGCAGATTCTGAACCAAAACCCTAGGAAAGAGGGTGTTGGGTTCAAGAGGAAAATGAATGCTGATGGTTCCTACTAGAAGCCTGAGCAGTATCCCAAAACCACATGGGTTGCTGCAAAGGAACCTTCAGTGGATCCATCTACTTTATCTGGATTTACCTGTGCTAATCCTATTATCATTGATGAATCCTTTGATGCAAACTATAAACTGTTCAAAAATCAGAATGGTGAAGTGTTTGCCAGGTATATTGGTACTAACTGCAGGAATGGACCTCGTATGAAGAAGATCTGGGTTCCCAAAAGCTGCCTTGAGAATCTTCCAGTGAATGTAATCATGACACCACCAGGGAAGAAGGCAAACTCCAGACCAAAGCCATCATATGGTCCAACGGCTACTTACAAACACATGACTCACTTGAGTCACCCTAACGCCAATGTTTTGCAAGGAAATCATACTCAGACTCATGAATATGAGCGTGTGTCTTCAAATCGCTATGTTCATAGAACTAAGAAGTTTTCTGCTTATTCACATGAGTATCATTCATCTCCTGCAATGCTATTTGCTAGGGCTTCAAAGCCGAAATTCTCAGATGCTGCACTTAGACTCATTGCTTCTAAGCCACCCCTGAAAATGTGGGTGGTGAAGAAGAATTAACTCTCTTTTGCAGAATGTGGTCTCCAGCCAGCAATCAATGGCATCCGATATAATTGTTGGGGACCTAAAACACAAAGGGACGCATGATAAACTTAATATGTATTCCACATATGAATCGATTACCTGTCATACTATGTGCTAACTTTCATCTATGCTGTGATAATCCAAGTGTCCATCAAATGCTTATGCTTCACAACATACATTGTGAAGCCTATCCCTCTAACTGCACTGTAGGGTACACCAAAAGCTTCAGAATGGATTATTGACAGCGGATGCACTAATCATATGACTGGCGATCAAAGTCTTGTCATGGACTCAATCTTACGTCCATCCGACAAGAGTCAAATCACATTTGCTGACACTGGTAAAGGCAAAGTATTGGGTCTAGGTAGAGTTGCAATCTCAAAGGATCAACACATGGATAAAGTGATGCTTGTTGAATCCCTTGGATTCAACTTAATGTCTGTCTCAATGCTTTGTGACTTAAACATGATTGTGATATTTGGAAAATATCGTTGCCTTGTACTAATGGAATCTGACAAATCTCTAGTCTTTCAAGGGTATAGGAAAGGTGATCTATACATGGTAGATTTCTCAGCGGGTCCAAAACTTGCCGTATGTCTTCTTGCTAAAGCTTCAGAATGCTGGCTCTAGCATCGAAGGTTGGGGCATGCTGGCATGAGGAACTTGCACACTCTCGTCAAAAAGAAGCATGTCATAGGCATCGAAGGTGTCAAGTTCAAGAAAGATCATCTGTGTGGTGCCTGGGAAGCTGGAAAGATGACAAGGGCCAAGCATCCTTCAAAGACAATCATGACAACATCTCAACCCTTCGAGCTGCTACACATGGACTTATTTGGACCTACCCACTACTCCACCCTCACAACAACGGCGTGTCTCTATGGATTCGTCATTGTTGATGACTACTCAAGATACACATGGGTGCACATAATTCTCTACAAGACTGAAGTACAAGATGTCTTCAGATGATTCGCCAATCAAGCAATGAACAACTATGGCGTCAAGATCAAGCATATCAGAAGTGATAACGGCACTGAATTCAAGAACACCAGGCTTGATCTTTAGCTAGATACAATGGGAATCACTCATGAATTTTCTGCTCCATACACACCTCAGCAAAACGGCATTGTAGAGCGCAAGAACAAAACCCTCATTGAGATGGCTCGAACAATGCTTGACGAGTACAAGACACCAAGAAAGTTCTGGCTTGAAGCCATTGATACAGCTTGTCACATCATCAACCATGTCTACATGCATAAGCTTCTGGGCAAAACATCCTATGAGCTCCTCACTAGCAAGAAGCCAAATGTCAGCTACTTCAGAGTCTTTGGTGCTAGATGTTGGATCAAGGATCCCCATCACAAGTCAAAATTTGAACCCAAAGCTCACGAAGGCTTCATGCTTGGCTATGGAAAGGATTCGCATTCTTACAGAGTCTTCAACCTCTTCCACTACAAAATCGTTGAAACAGTGGATGTGCGATTTGATGAAACCAATGGTTCACAAAGAGAAATTCTGCCAAGTACACTTGATGAAGCTCCTTCCTGTGAATCTATCAAGTTGATGGGAACTGGTGAGATCATGCCCTCTGAAGCACAGCCTAAAGAGGAACTTATCATTTCTGCACCAAACCAACCTGAAGACAATGCTCAGACCGAAGACAATACTTCCAATGATGACAATGATCAGCATGAGCAAGGTCTTCGTCTAGTTCATCCTCGTGTTGCAAATGAAGTACAAATTGAGAAGATAATTGACAGCATCAATGCGCCTGGTCCGCTTACTCGCTCAAGAGCAACACAGCTAGCAAATTTCTGTGGGCATTTTTCATTTGTGTCAATATTAGAACCCAAGAAAGTTGCTGAAGCTTTTATGGAACCTGAATGGATTCAAGCCATGCAAGAAGAACTTCAGTAGTTCAAGCTGAATAATGTTTGGGAACTTGTCAAGCGACCTGACCCTCGCAAGCATAATATTATTGGAACAAAGTGGATATATCGAAACAAGCAAGATGAGCATGGTCAAGTCATCAGAAACAAAGCACGTCTTGTGGCTCAAGGATATACTCAAGTTGAAGGAATTGACTTCGATGAAACATTTGCTCCTGTTGCTATGCTTGAAGCTATTCGCATACTTCTAGCCTATGCTAATCATCACAACATCTTGCTATATCAAATGGATGTAAAGAGTGCATTTCTCAATGGCAAGATTGAAGAAGAAGTATATGTTGCACAACCACCTAGCTTCGAAGATCCAAAACATCCTGATATGGTGTACAAACTGAACGAAGCACTATATGGCCTCAAACAAGCTCCTCGTGCCTGGTATGATACAATCAAAGACTTCCTGAAGAGCAAAGGCTTCAAACCTGGATCCCTTGATCCCACACTCTTCACGAAGACATATGATGGTGAACTGTTTATGTGCCAAATATATGTGGACGACATAATCTTCGGCTGCACCAACCAGAAGTACAGTGATGAGTTTGGGTACATGATGCAAGAGGAATATCAAATGTCCATGATGGGAGAGCTGAAGTTTTTCCTTGGTCTTCAAATTCGTCAGCAACGAAATGGCATCTTCATATCTCAAGAAAAATACCTCAAAGATTGTCTGAAGAAGTTTGGAATGGAAGACTGCAAAGGTTACACGACGCCAATGCTAGCCAAACATCATCTTGGTCTCGACGACAATGGTAAAGAGTTTGATCAAAAGGTATACCGCTCCATGATTGGTTCTTTAATTTATTTATGTGCATCTAGGCCAGATATTATGCTTAGTGTTTGCATGTGTGCTCGATTCCAAGCGGCACCAAAGGAATCGCATCACTTAGCTGTGAAGCAAATTCTTTGATATTTGGCTTACACCCCAACACTCGGATTATGGTATCCAAAGGGCTCAAGGTTTGATCTGGTTGGATTCTCGGATGCTGATTATGCTGGTGACAAAGTGGATAGCAAGTCTACATCAGGCACATGTCATTTTCTTGGTCGATCACTTGTCTGTTGGTCTTCAAAGAATCAGAATTGTGTGTCACTCTCAACTGCTGAATCTGAATACATTGCTGCTGGATCTTGTTGTGCTCGGCTTCTGTGGATGAAGCAAACTCTCAAGGACTATGGCATCAATCTGAAGCAAGTCCCTCTCTTCTGCGACAACGAAAGTGCCATCAAGATTGCCAACAATCCAGTCCAGCACTCGAAGACAAAGCACATTGAAATACGTCATCGCTTTCTCAGAGATCATGTTATGAAAAAAGATATAGATATCATGCATGTCAACACTGAAGAGCAACTGGCAGATATCTTCACAAAGCCCTTGGATGAGAAAAGGTTTTGCACATTACGGTGTGAGCTAAATATCTTGGAATCCTCTAATGTCCTGTGATCAGGCACACATCCTAACCCTTATGCATGTTGATGACTTAGATGTGCAACACACAAAGTAATGTATATCTTCAATCAATGAAGATTTACACTCTGAGTGTGAATACATTAACATGGAATCTGACTTTGGAGCGCCACGATAATTGTGCGCCGTGTCTGGGTCTAATACTTACTATACGGTGGGTAACGCCACCACCAAATTTCTCTGTTTGAAGTGTTTCACTCATGGTGTTATTTCACAAAGATTTCGCATTTGGTTTGTCTTCAGTTTCAATTTATCTTCGTGATTTTTCTGCGCTATAATGATTTGATTGCATATATATATATACTAGTGTTCTGTCCTCTACAGCATTCACTTATAGCTATGTCCTCATTGTTGAATACTTTGAACTAAGTGAATGTGATCGGACCCTAATCTCTCTATGCTTACTATCTCAAACTCTATCTGTCCAAATCATATGCATTCTATTGAAACTGTCGAATGTCTTCTCTGCATCCTTGTCAGCAGAAGACACAGAGACAAAACATCAAGTCCTATTTAAATGAATCATCTAAATTGTCGATATCCGGAGAAGCCGGAACGAACATTCGACATACTTGGCGGGCGTGGGAACGTGGGACAATTCTAAGTATGTTGCATGCTTGCCACGTACCCCTCAGATGTGAACCGCCAGGGGCACCAGCGTAATTGCGCTATGTCTCTCACCTACTTATAAATACTTGTCCCCTGCGGTAAAGAAATCCTTCTTCCACCTCTCCACCTCCGTCAAAACCCTAGAGCCACCGCTAGCTCGCGACGACGCCGGCGACGAAGCGCTTAGCTGCCGCGACTTCTCCGATGCCGTCCTCACGCCGGCCGCGGACATCGTCCTCTCCGCCGTCGCCGTAGGTGTCCTCCGTCGCCAAGTTAGGGCATGGTGGGCTGAACTGCTCGGTCTCTCATTCTTCCCGTCTAGCAGTTTGTCGTGCGATAATTATAACTCTATTTTTACCACCTTTTTGATCTTCATAGATTCATCCTACTTACCGAAAGTGGTTTCTGCCTACTCAATGTTAGATCTATTCTATCTGCATCTCATAATGCCTAGTCTATTCACTTAGATTTCCTATCTAGTTTGATTCCTCACTTGTACTTATTCACAGATTGGTACAAATCTGGAACCAACTCACCACATATAAGTGAATGTCTTCGCATCATGAGGTCAATGTCTTCAAACTGATTTATCTTCAAAATCTTTTGAGAATGCATATGACCTCTTCCCCTTCCCTCGCATCTCTAATGCTGTCACAGGTACATGTCCGTGGGAGAATCCCTTGGTTCTCATAGTCTGCATTCGTTTGCAGAATACTTACAGCATCATATCAATTCTCCTGAAGCCAGTTTCTGCTTGACCAGCAAGCGTAAATCTCTGAAGCCTCTGAACGTATTGAAGCCATTCAACTTGAAGTTCATGGCTGCAGAAAAATCAGCAAGGAAGGGTGGCAGACAGCGTCGTGGGGGAACTTCGAAGGATCTGCCTGAGGATCTGGCAGAAATGTATAAAACAGATCCTGAAGAAGATTACAATCAGCGCAAGACTCGAATCCAATGGATTCGACGCTATTGGGCTGAACAGTGGTACAAGTACAAGTTCGTCACCCAGGAGTACGCAGAGAAAAATGCTATCAAGAGCCCTTGGGGTGATATTCTCTATCGAGGCCTTCCCCCCAAGAACAAAGCTGAAGCCATTGCGCAAGAATTCTATCCTTGCATGGTCCGTGGGCCACAGCCTGAAGAAGCCGACCCATCATCATTGCTCTGGTGTCGCGACGACAATCTCTTCAAGTGCAACTTCCAGTTTGCTATGTCTTCAGCAAAGGAAAACAAGAAGTCATGGGGATTAGACTTCAATCCTGGTCCCTCTGCTCCCCGTGAGGATGGGACACGTGAAGCTGAAGAGAATAGAATTGGCCCCTTTGCAAACCTTGATAGTCTCATCTCCTACGTCTTGGTTCATGGTGCCAGAGTGGATCATTCCAACAATGATGTTGATTCTGATGAAGCCCCTGCTCCTACTCCAAGGCTGAAGAAGCCAAAGAAGGTTAAGGTTTCATCATCAGCCGCACCTCCAAAAGCTTCTCGTGTGAAGCCACTGGCCACTGCACCTCCTGAAGCCAGTGTGCAGTCTGAAGATCAATCCCGTATCTCCAAGAAGACGGAGAAGAAAAAGCAACTTGTCAGGCATACTGATCAAGCCTTAACTCCTGCCGCCATTCTGTGTGAAGAACCCATTGATCTGTCAAGTGATGAAGATCTTGCTGATGATGCTCTTGAGCAGCTGATAAAGAGCAAGGAAGAAGCAAAAATCTTCAGCAACTTGCCTCTCTTTGATGTGGCCATCATCCACAATTTCATTGATGAGTGGTTCGACACCCCAAACGTCAGCTTTGAAGACTTACAACTTCCAATTGGCCTCTGCGTCTCTTTCAATGGTGCCATTGCTTCTGAGCTGGCTCTCGCTCAGCGAATCGTTGAGCTCAAGCACAAGATTGATTATGAAAAGGCTAAATTCAAGAAGCATATGGCCAAGCTGAGTGTTCAAGACGTCAGGAACTTTAAGGTCATGCTGCATGAGCTTAAAGAAGCTTTTCTGAAGAAGCGCCAAGAAGCTCAAGGCTCTCGTGAGCGCATGAAGAGTTTGGCTGATAAGTGTGTACTTGCCTACAATGAGGCTGATAAGCGCAATTCACTTGGCCGTCCTAGCATTGACCCCAGGATGGCAGCAAAGAAAAAGAAGAAGCTTCCTGCTGATCAGCCTGCACCTTCAAGCCAAGAAGCTCCACGTATTATCTTCCCAAGTAGCATGACTGGCTCGAAGCCAAAGGTCACCACAACCGCTTCAGAACAGAAGAAGACGAGGGATGCAGAGGCAGAAGCCAGAAAGAGGAAGAATACCGAAGCCTCTGATGCCGCTCCCTCCAAGAAGAAGTGCAAGACCAAGAAGAATCGGGCTGCTCCCACAGAGCCCCTTTTTGTTGAACCCATCTCAGTGATTCATCCTGCATCTGCATCCCAAGAACTTCACATGACTATTCATGAGCCTGCTTCCATAGAGGCTCCTGAAGCTGAAGATACTCCAGCAGCTGAACCCACCGCTGCTGAAGATATTGGTCATCATGACAATGTTGAAGATGATGAAGTTCTTCCTCAGATCGAATACAATGTGGTATCATCGCCTGTTCGTACGAACAGCGAACTCATCAGCATTGGTCGTCCTCTAACGCCAATTACACATGATGATTCATGGGCTGATCGCCCTCAAGAACAAGACTCCCCCAACACTCCCCAACAACAACGAGTCACAACATCCGTACAAGCTGAAGAGGATGAGGGCCTGCCCACTCCATCTCCAAAAGCGTCGCCAGTACTTCAAAGGCTTCGCAAAGGACCAAGGCCTCAAGCTCCTCTTCCGAGCGTTCCAGAAGGAGAAGTGCATCATCAACCTGTTGCACGTCAAGTGTTTTTAGAAGCCACTCCTGCTGTGAATGTCTCTGTGTCTGAAGCACCTGCTGCTGAAGACAATCCGGCTGCATCAACCGATGAAGAACGTCAAGAAGAACGTGTCTCTCCTCCCCCCATTCCAGAAGAAATAGTTCATGAAGTGAACGTGTCAATGCCTGACCCTCCAGCTCCTCAAGTAGAGGTTGAAAATCCTGAAGCTGCCACAACCAACACAAGTGAAGCCGATGACATTGTCATGACTGAAGCTAATGTGGAGCTTGCAACAACCAGTGTGCCTGAAGCTAATGAGTCCACTGCACCTGAAGCTAATGAGGCAACTGCTCCTGAAGCACTTGTTATGCAGCCTGAAACCTCAGTTGCTACCACTGCTCCTGTTCCGCCCCCAAGGCCCTATACAATTGAGCAAGTATACAACCATGGCGATCTCATCACAGTAAGATGGCCCGTTTTGGTCCCTCCGCCTAATGTCTCTGGTCCTCAATTTGACTATCACATTGAGCATAGGCCTCAGGTCCAGAAGCCCAAGCCAAGACTGCCAAGGTTTCCTGGTACTGCCACCGCTGTCGGGTCTTTCAATGCAAATGGTTTCAAGAGCCACAACACATTCTTTGACAGCTCAAAGAACCCCTACACGAAGCCAAGAATATCATCAGATCGGTTCTGGAGCCATCCGCAGCGAAGCTATTACTCCTGTGTTCTGTATGATCAAGGGCGCATCTTCCCTCATATGCGCCTCGACACTGAAGCCATTACTGGACTCCCCTGCTTAGAAGAAGCACTTGACTGCTTTCGTGATGCTGGGCTGCTCAGTTTTGTCACAGATAAAGAACACTGGAATGAAGAACTATTGCTTCAATTCTATGCCACACTACACTTTCACGGCTACAACAGAGATATGAAGACTTGGGTTCTCGAGTGGATGACCGGAAACGTCCATCATGAATCCAAAGCTATGGATATCATCGAGCTTACAGGCCTGTCCACTCCCGGAGAACTCTATGAACCTGGCTGTCAACATCATCGCAATGCCCTGGAAAGCATCTTTCATAGGCCTGAACCCAATATGAGTCAGATGCTGAGCATGATGAAGCCTTTGCCCCATGACGCTGAATATCCAACAGATTTCATTGTTGAAGACCTTGAGATCTGCCATGCACCATATATCACATCATCAGGCGGACTCTATGGCCTATCAAAGGACATTCATCAGCGGCAAAGCTTGAAGGAGCTATGAAGACTTTGGTCTTCTACATTTTCAATGGCATCAGCTTCAATGCACAAGATTTCTTCATCAGACAACTTGCTGCCTCCGGCTCTGATCTCTTTGGTCTGAAGTTTTATGCTCCATGGGTCATGCGCCTCATAAAGCGACACTCTACTGTCAACTATCAACCTTCTGCTCGCAATCATGTGATTTTTCTACCTGAGGTTGATATGTCAGTTGAAGCTATCTATCCTGACCCTGCCAAGAAGCCTCTTTGTCTTCAGAATGCCGAGCACCAAAGCTTCACTCAACCCATTGAAGGTGTTCAAGCAGCTACACGAATCTATCCATTGGCTGGAAATACTCGTCTGCCTCATCGAGCACCTACTGAAGCCACTGAAAGCACCATTTCCCAAAGGCCTTGGAAGCATTCTCGCGTTCTCAATGATCGAGAACTTCTTGTGGCCCTTCATCAGAAACAGGATAAACATCACTTTTGGCTCAAGAGACAAATGCAAAGCCTCTTGGTGGATGTCAATCGCATTCGCAACCTTGCCACCAAGAATGCCTTTGTTGCTCACAAAACTTGCCGGCGATCATGGAAGAGTTTGACCCTGCTTAGTGCTGAAGCAGATCTTGAAGACGATGGCTTCAATGAAAGATTTCAGTTTGACTCCACTCCTCCACGGAATGCTGTCTTACGAAGAACTCCATCTCTTGAAGACTCTGAATATTCTTCCTCTGCGGCAACGGTAAATGCCAGAGTGATCAATGATGAAGATGATGCTACTTCACCACCTCCTACTACTACTGCGCGCATCGACATTGCACCAAGTTCATCTGCACCGCCACCCAACGACAACAACCCTGCTGCTTCACCTACTCATCAAGAAGACGAGTAGATGCTCTATGTCTTCAAACCTTTTTGGTCATTACTGACAAAAGGGGGAGAAGCGTATGAGTTGATAGTCTTCAAGCGGGTTCATATGGGCGGTTGCATTATATTTTGCCTCGTGCTTACAACTCTTGCATTTTGAAACATTTGGTTCTCTGAGTTGTAACACTTAAACCTGATGGTCGTCTGCTATTTATTTGCATTTCCATGTGCAATGATAACTTCCGCACTTAGATCATCCTGCGGACGTCCATTTTTCATTATGCATGTCATCCTATATGCTATATCATTTCATGCATGATGAATTATCTTCATAAGTTGAAGTGGACCTCCACAAGTACAACCTGCCATGTGCATTTGCATTCCAAAAGCAAAATTATTTATATGCACATCTTCAAGGGGAGCCCTTGCTACTTATGAAGACAAATTCCTATCCTTTACAATTTCACATACTTTATCCCCGTTGAAAACTTCAACCAGTTTGTCATCAATCACCAAAAAGGGGGAGATTGTAAGTGCATCTAGTGCCACCCCTAGTTGGTTTTGGAGTATTGACGACAAAGTTGGTTGAGGGACTAATGCGTTTGTGAGAATTGCAGGATAACGCACGTAGTGTCCCTCATTGATTCGGTTTACCTACCGAAGATGACCCCTAAAAATGTATGAAGACATTGACGACAATGGTGGTATGAGAAGATATTCATATTGAAGACTATGACATGAGAAGACATTGCGTGAAGACTACGGAGCACGAAGACTGTGTGGTTTCGTTGTTTCCTTTTCTTCTTTGTTGAGTCATAGGAACCACCGTACTGTTAAGTGGGGTCCAAATGAACTAAGTCAGAGTGACTGAAGTGATGCTCAACTCAAATCCTATGTCTTCGAGCGAAGACAATGAGAGCAAATCTTATCCAGAGTTGGATGAGTCAGCTTTGCTTGTAGCCCAAGTAAAGTTGCCGTGTGTGTTTGAAATCTGATCGTTGGAACACGTGTCAGTTCCTTAGTGACCCAGGGTCATTTCGGACAAATCAGGTCGGGTTGCCTAGTGGCTATAAATAGCCCACCCCCTACACCATAAATTGGTGGCTGCTCAGAGTTAGTATACGGCTTTTGTCGTTTGAGAGCAACCCACCTCGAAGCATTTGAGAGAGAGAAATCCTTGCGAGAACAAAGCCCAAACACCCAGAGCCAAAGAGTGTTAGGCATCACTGAAGTCTTTCTGTCTGTGTGACCTAAAGACTTATTACACTTGAGGACTGTGTATCCTCCAGCCGGTTAGGCGTCTCGTTCTGGGCATCCAAGAGTCATTGTGGATTGCCGGGTGAACGGAGTCTGTGAAGGTTTGGAAGTCTACCTTGAAGACTTACCAGAGTGATTGGGCGAGGACTAAGTGACCTTATCTCAAGGGGAATAAGGTGAAGACACGGTCTTCTGAGTTGAATCTCAGCCTCCCTAACCAGACGTACAGTTGTCACAGCAACTGGAACTGGTCCAACAAATCCTGTGTCTTCAACAAGCAACTGGTTCTATCTCTTCCCTCCTTTACTTTGAGTTTGTCTTCGTGAAGTCATTGCTTATCTTCTTATCTGATTGACTTCATTGCTTGACATACTATCTTCCATCCCGATCCTACTACCTAGCTGCTATTAGTCTTCGTACGTTAATGCTATTGCATACTTGATTATGGCTTGCTTGTTGTAGTTTATCTTCCGCTGCATATCAATTAGGTTGTTTCTATTGTTTGTCTTCGAAACTTCCATGTTTTGAAGACTTTCATAAAAATCGCCTATTCACCCCCCCCTCTAGTCGATAACTAGCACTTTCAATTGGTATCAGAGCAAGGTACTCCCTTGTTCTGTGTGATTTGGGTTAACCACCTGGAGTTTAGCTATGTCGACTGCAGGATTGAGGAATGTATCTTGCCCCACCTTTGACGGTCATGAGTATCCCCGGTGGAAAGCCATGATGAAGAAGCGACTCATGGCTATGAACAGCAAACTGTGGACCGTCACCGAGATTGGTCTTACCGATCTATGCAAGATGGCGGAGGCTGATGACATTCATAAGTACACTCTACTGAACCTCACTGCGAAGGATGTCATCTGCTCCAGCCTGTCCTGAAATCAGTTCAGGAACGTCATGCACCTCAATCACACGAAGCTAATCTGGGACCGACTTGCTGAGGTCTATGATAGTCATCTTAATTGTCATGATCCTTGGCTTGATGACTACAAGGAGTCTCTTAAAGAGATGACCTTTCCACCTGAACCGTCTTCATCTTCACCATGCCTCATGGCAGGGGGTGCTAAGGTAACTGAATGCTATCTTTCTGAAACTAGTGATGATGAATCAGGTGATGGATTTGGCCCCAGCTATGTCAAACTTGCTTCCCTTGCCACTAAACAACAAAGAGCTTTGGAAAAGATTCAAAACATGCTTAGTAAGAGCGATGATATGTTGGGCGAAGAAATGGATCACTCAAAAGCTTTGGCTGATAGTCTTCAGAGACTTCACTCCAAGTTTGACGCCCTTCAAGATCAACATAATGCTCTCTTATCTGATCATGAGAAACTTTCTTCTGAATGTCTTCAAAGAGAGCAAGATCTTGAAAAGGTAAGAGTGGATTATGAAGTTCTTCTGAAGAAGCACGATTCATTACTCGCTCAACAGATCAGTCCCGCTCAGGATGAATTTGAACCACCATGCTTAAAATGCATTGAGCGTGATAACGCTACCTCTATTGCTGAATGTTCCACTGCTGCTACTGTTGCTCTGTCTTCAACTACTGATGTGGTAACTAACCCCTCTTCTGAGGATACCACTACTAGTGCTGATGAAAATGCTAGGTTGAAGACATTGCTTGAAACAGGGATGTATAAAAGTCTGAAAGGGCATCAGACACTTTGTGATGTCCTCAAAAAGCAGATTCTGAACCGAAACCCTAGGAAAGAGGGTGTTGGGTTCGAGAGGAAAATGAATGCTGATGGTTCCTACTAGAAGCCTGAGCAGTATCCCAAAACCACATGGGTTGTTGCAAAGGAACCTTCAGTGGATCCATCTACTTTATCTGGATTTACCTGTGCTAATCCTATTATCATTGATGAATCCTTTGATGCAAACTATAAACTGTTCAAAAATCAGAATGGTGAAGTGTTTGCCAGGTATATTGGTACTAACTGCAGGAATGGACCTCCTATGAAGAAGATCTGGGTTCCCAAAAGCTGCCTTGAGAATCTTCTAGTGAATGTAATCATGACACCACCAGGGAAGAAGGCAAACTCCAGACCAAAGGCATCATATGGTCCAACGGCTACTTACAAACACAGGACTCACTTGAGTCACCCTAACGCCAATGTTTTGCAGGGAAATCATACTCAGACTCATGAATATGAGCGTGTGTCTTCAAATCGCTATGTTCATAGAACTAAGAAGTTTTTTGCTTATTCACATGAGTATCATTCATCTCCTGCAAGGCTATTTGCTAGGGCTTCAAAGCCGAAATTCTCAGATGCTGCACTTAGACTCATTGCTTCTAAGCCACCCCTGAAAATGTGGGTGGTGAAGAAGAATTAACTCTCTTTTGCAGAATGTGGTCTCCAGCCAGCAATCAATGGCGTCCGATATAATTGTTGGGGACCTAAAACACAAAGGGACGCATGATAAAATAACTTAATATGTATTCCACATATGAATCGATTACCTGTCATACTATGTGCTAACTTTCATCTATGCTGTGATAATCCAAGTGTGCATCAAATGCTTATGCTTCACAACATACATTGTGAAGCCTATCCCTCTAACTGCACTGTAGGGTACACCAAAAGCTTCAGAATGGATTATTGACAGCGGATGCACTAATCATATGACTGGCGATCAAAGTCTTGTCATGGACTCAACCTTACGTCCATCTGACAAGAGTCAAATCACATTTGCTGACACTGGTAAAGGCAAAGTATTGGGTCTAGGTAGAGTTGCAATCTCAAAGGATCAACACATGGATAAAGTGATGCTTGTTGAATCCCTTGGATTCAACTTAATGTCTATCTCAATGCTTTGTGACTTAAACATGATTGTGATATTTGGAAAATATCGTTGCCTTGTACTAATGGAATCTGACAAATCTCTAGTCTTTGAAGGGTATAGGAAAGGTGATCTATACATGGTAGATTTCTCAGCAGGTCCAAAACTTGTCGTATGTCTTCTTGCTAAAGCTTCAGAATGCTGGCTCTGGCATCGAAAGCTGGGGCATGCTGGCATGAGGAACTTGCACACTCTCGTCAAAAAGAAGCATGTCATAGGCATCGAAGGTGTCAAGTTCAAGAAAAATCATCTGTGTGGTGCCTGGGAAGCTGGAAAGATGACAAGGGCCAAGCATCCTTCAAAGACAATCATGACAAATCTCAACCCTTCGGGCTGCTACACATGGACTTATTTGGACCTACCCACTACTCCACCCTCACAACAACGGCGTGTCTCTATGGATTCGTCATTGTTGATGACTACTCAAGATACACATGGGTGCACATAATTCTCTACAAGACTGAAGTACAAGATGTCTTCAGACGATTCGCCAATCGAGCAATGAACAACTATGGCGTCAAGATCAAGCATATCAGAAGTGATAACGGCACTGAATTCAAGAACACCGGGCTTGATCTTTATCTAGATACAATGGGAATCACTCATGAATTTTCTGCTCCATACACACCTCAGCAAAACGGCATTGTAGAGCACAAGAACAGAACCCTCATTGAGATGGCTCGAACAATGCTTGACGAGTACAAGACACCAAGAAAGTTCTGGCCTGAAGCCATTGATACAGCTTGTCACATCATCAACCGTGTCTACATGCATAAGCTTCTGGGCAAAACATCCTATGAGCTCCTCACTGGCAAGAAGCCAAATGTCAGCTACTTCAGAGTCTTTGGTGCTAGATGTTGGATCAAGGAGCCCCATCACAAGTCAAAATTTGAACCCAAAGCTCACGAAGGCTTCATGCTTGGCTATGGAAAGGATTCGCACTCTTACAGAGTCTTCAACCTCTTCCACTACAAAATCATTGAAACAGTGGATGTGCGATTTGATGAAACCAATGGTTCACAAAGAGAAATTCTGCCAAGTACACTTGATGAAGCTCCTTCCTGTGAATCTATCAAGTTGATGGGAACTGGTGAGATCATGCCCTCTGAAGCACAGCCTGAAGAATATCATTTCTGCACCAAACCAACCTGAAGACAATGCTCAGACCGAAGACAATACTTCCAATGATGACAATGATCAGCATGAGCAAGGTCTTCGTCCAGTTCATCCTCGTGTTGCAAATGAAGTACAAATTGAGAAGATAATTGACAGCATCAATGCGCCTGGTCCGCTTACTCGCTCAAGAGCAACACAGCTAGCAAATTTCTGTGGGCATTTTTCATTTGTGTCAATATTAGAACCCAAGAAAGTTGCTGAAGCTTTTATGGAACCTGAATGGATTCAAGCCATGCAAGAAGAACTTCAGTAGTTCAAGCTGAATAATGTTTGGGAACTTGTCAAGCGACCTGACCCTCGCAAGCATAACATTATTGGAACAAAGTGGATATATCGAAACAAGCAAGATGAGCATGGTCAAGTCATCAGAAACAAAGCACGTCTTGTGGCTCAAGGATATACTCAAGTTGAAGGAATTGACTTCGATAAAACATTTGCTCCTGTTGCTAGGCTTGAAGCTATTCGCATACTGCTAGCCTATGCTAATCATCACAACATCTTGCTATATCAAATGGATGTAAAGAGTGCATTTCTCAATGGCAAGATTGAAGAAGAAGTATATGTTGCACAACCACCTAGCTTCGAAGATCCAAAACATCCTGATATGGTGTACAAACTGAAGAAAGCACTGTATGGCCTCAAACAAGCTCCTCGTGCCTGGTATGATACAATCAAAGACTTCCTGAAGAGCAAAGGCTTCAAACCTGGATCCCTTGATCCCACACTCTTCACGAAGACATATGATGGTGAATTGTTTGTGTGCCAAATATATGTGGATGACATAATCTTCGGCTGCACCAACCAGAAGTACAGTGACGAGTTTGGGTACATGATGCAAGAGGAATATCAAATGTCCATGATGGGAGAGCTGAAGTTTTTCCTTGGTCTTCAAATTCGTCAGCAACGAAATGGCATCTTCATATCTCAAGAAAAATACCTCAAAGATTGTCTGAAGAAGTTTGGAATGGAAGACTGCAAAGGTTACACGACGCCAATGCTAGCCAAACATCATCTTGGTCTCGACGACAATGGTAAAGAGTTTGATCAAAAGGTATACCACTCCATGATTGGTTCTTTAATTTATTTATGTGCATCTAGGCCAGATATTATGCTTAGTGTTTGCATGTGTGCTCGATTCCAAGCGGCACCAAAGGAATCGCATCACTTAGCTGTGAAGCGAATTCTTCGATATTTGGCTTACACCCCAACACTCGGATTATGGTATCCAAAGGGCTCAAGGTTTGATCTGGTTGGATTCTCGGATGCTGATTATGCTGGTGACAAAGTGGATCGCAAGTCTACATCAGGCACATGTCATTTTCTTGGTCGATCACTTGTCTGTTGGTCTTCAAAGAATCAGAACTGTGTGTCACTCTCAACTGCTGAATCTGAATACATTGCTGCTGGATCTTGTTGTGCTCGGCTTCTGTGGATGAAGCAAACTCTCAAGGACTATGGCATCGATCTGAAGCAAGTCCCTCTCTTCTGCGACAACGAAAGTGCCATCAAGATTGCCAACAATCCAGTCCAGCAGTCGAAGAGAAAGCACATTGAAATACGTCATCACTTTCTCAGAGATCATGTTATGAAGAAAGATATAGATATCATGCATGTCAACACTGAAGAGCAACTGGCAGATATCTTCACAAAGCCCTTGGATGAGAAAAGGTTTTGCACATTACGGTGTGAGCTAAATATCTTGAAATCCTCTAATGTCCTGTGATTAGGCACACATCCTAACCCTTATGCATGTTGATGACTTACATGTGCAACACACAAAGTAATGTATATCTTCAATCAATGAAGATTTACACTCTGAGTGTGAATACATTAACATGGAATTTGACTTTGGAGCGCCACGATAATTGTGCGTCGTGTCTGGGTCTAATACTTCCTATACGGTGGGTAACGCCACCACCAAATTTCTCTGTTTGAAGTGTTTCACTCATGGTGTTATTTCACAAAGATTTCGCATTTGGTTTGTCTTCAGTTTCAATTTATCTTCGTGATTTTTCTGCGCTATAATGATTTGATTGCATATATATATACTAGTGTTCTGTCCTCTACAGCATTCACTTATAGCTATGTCCTCACTGTTGAATACTTTGAACTAAGTGAATGTGATTGGACCCTAATCTCTCTATGCTTACTATCTCAAACTCTATCTGTCCAAATCATATGCATTCTATTGAAACTGTCGAATGTCTTCTCTGCATCCTTGTCAGCAGAAGACACAGAGACAAAACATCAAGTCCTATTTAAATGAATCATCTAAATTGTCGATATCCGGAGAAGCCGGAACGAACATTCGACATACTTGGCGGGCGTGGGAACGTGGGACAATTCTAAGTATGTTGCATGCTTGCCACGTACCCCTCAGATGTGAACCGCCAGGGGCACCAGCGTAATTGCGCTGTGTCTCTCACCTACTTATAAATACTTGTCCCCTGCGGTAAAGAAATCCTTCTTCCACCTCTCCACCTCCGTCAAAACCCTAGCGCCACCGCTAGCTCGCGACGACGCCGGCGACGAAGCGCTTAGCTGCCGCGACTTCTCCGATGCCGTCCTCACGCCGGCCGCGGACATCGTCCTCTCCGCCGTCGCCGTAGGTGTCCTCCGTCGCCAAGTTAGGGCATGGTGGGCTGAACTGCTCGGTCTCTCATTCTTCCCATCTAGCAGTTCGTCGTGCGATAATTATAACTCTATTTTTACCACCTTTTTGATCTTCATAGATTCATCCTACTTACCGAAAGTGGTTTCTGCCTACTCAATGTTAGATCTATTCTATCTGCATCTCATAATGCCTAGTCTATTCACTTAGATTTCCTATCTAGTTTGATTCCTCACTTGTACTTATTCACGGATTGGTACAAATCTGGAACCAACTCACCACATATAAGTGAATGTCTTCGCATCATGAGGTCAATGTCTTCAAACTGATTTATCTTCAAAATCTTTTGAGAATGCATATGACCTCTTCCCCTTCCCTCGCATCTCTAATGCTGTCACAGGTACATGTCTGTGGGAGAATCCCTTGGTTCTCATAGTCTGCATTCGTTTGCAGAATACTTACAGCATCACATCAATTCTCCTGAAGCCAGTTTCTGCTTGACCAGCAAGCGTAAATCTCTGAAGCCTCTGAACGTATTGAAGCCATTCAACTTGAAGTTCATGGCTGCAGAAAAATCAGCAAGGAAGGGTGGCAGACAGCGTCGTGGGGGAACTTCGAAGGATCTGCCTGAGGATCTGGCAGAAATGTATAAAACAGATCCTGAAGAAGATTATAATCAGCGCAAGACTCGAATCCAATGGATTCGACGCTATTGGGCTGAACAGTGGTACAAGTACAAGTTCGTCACCCAGGAGTACGCAGAGAAAAATGCTATCAAGAGCCCTTGGGGTGATATTCTCTATCGAGGCCTTCCCCCCAAGAACAAAGCTGAAGCCATTGCGCAAAAATTCTATCCTTGCATGGCCCGTGGGCCACAGCCTGAAGAAGCCGACCCATCATCATTGCTCTGGTGTCGCGATGACAATCTCTTCAAGCGCAACTTCCAGTTTGCTATGTCTTCAGCAAAGGAAAACAAGAAGTCATGGGGATTAGACTTCAATCCTGGTCCCTCTGCTCCCCGTGAGGATGGGACACGTGAAGCTGAAGAGAATAGAATTGGCCCCTTTGCAAACCTTGATAGTCTCATCTCCTACGTCTTGGTTCATGGTGCCAGAGTGGATCATTCCAACAATGATGTTGATTCTGATGAAGCCCCTGCTCCTACTCCAAGGCCGAAGAAGCCAAAGAAGGTTAAGGTTTCATCATCAGCCGCACCTCCAAAAGCTTCTCGTGTGAAGCCACTGGCCACTGCACCTCCTGAAGCCAGTGTGCAGTCTGAAGATCAATCCCGTATCTCCAAGAAGACGGAGAAGAAAAAGCAACTTGTCAGGCATACTGATCAAGCCTTAACTCCTGCCGCCATTCTGCGTGAAGAACCCATTGATTTGTCAAGTGATGAAGATCTTGCTGAAGATGCTCTTGAGCAGCTGATAAAGAGCAAGGAAGAAGCAAAAATCTTCAGCAACTTGCCTCTCTTTGATGTGGCCATCATCCACAATTTCATTGATGAGTGGTTCGACACCCCAAACATCAGCTTTGAAGACTTACAGCTTCCAATTGGCCTCAGCGTCTCTTTCAATGGTGCCATTGCTTCTGAGCTGGCTCTCGCTCAGCGAATCGTTGAGCTCAAGCACAAGATTGATTATGAAAAGGCTAAATTCAAGAAGCATATGGCCAAGCTGAGTGTTCAAGACGTCAGGAACTTTAAGGTCATGCTGCATGAGCTTAAAGAAGCTTTTATGAAGAAGCGCCAAGAAGCTCAAGGCTCTCGTGAGCGCATGAAGAGTTTGGCTGATAAGTGTGTGCTTGCCTACAATGAGGCTGAGAAGCGCAAGTCACTTGGCCGTCCTGGCATTGACCCCAGGATGGCAGCAAAGAAAAAGAAGAAGCTTCCTGTTGATCAGCCTGCGCCTTCAAGCCAAGAAGCTCCACGTATTATCTTCCCAAGTAGCATGACTGGCTCGAAGCCAAAGGTCACCACAACCGCTTCAGAACAGAAGAAGACGAGGGATGCAGAGGCAGAAGCCAGAAAGAGGAAGAATACCGAAGCCTCTGATGCCGCTCCCTCCAAGAAGAAGCGCAAGACCAAGAAGAATCGGGCTGCTCCCACAGAGCCCCTTTTTGTCGAACCCATCTCAGTGATTCATCCTGGATCTGCATCCCAAGAACTTCACATGACTGTTCATGAGCCTGCTTCCACAGAGGCTCCTGAAGCTGAAGATACTCCAGCAGCTGAACCCACCGCTGCTGAAGATATTAGTCATCATGACAATGTTGAAGATGATGAAGTTCTTCCTCAGATCGAATACAATGTGGTATCATCGCTTGTTCGTACGAACATCGAACTCATCAGCATTGGTCGTCCTCTGACGCCAATTACACAGGATGATTCATGGGCTGATCGCCCTCAAGAACAAGACTCCCCCAACACTCCCCAACAACAACGAGTCACAACATCCATACAAGCTGAAGAGGATGAGGGCCTGCCCATTCCATCTCCAAAAGCGTCGCCAGTACTTCAAAGGCTTCGCAAAGGACCAAGGCCTCAAGCTCCTCTTCCGAGCGTTCCAGAAGGAGAAGTGCATCATCAACCTGTTGCACGTCAAGTGTTTTCAGAAGCCACTCCTGCTGTGAATGTCTCTGCGTCTGAAGCACCTGCTGCTGAAGACAATCCGGCTGCATCAGCCGATGAAGAACGTCAAGAAGAACGTGTCTCTACTCCCCCCATTCCAGAAGAAATAGTTCATGAAGTGAACGTGTCAATGCCTGACCCTCCAGCTCCTCAAGTAGAGGTTGAAAATCCTGAAGCTGCCACAACCAACGCAAGTGAAGCCGATGACATTGTCATGACTGAAGCTAATGTGGAGCTTGCAACAACTAGTGTGCCTGAAGCTAATGAGGCCACTGCACCTGAAGCTAATGAGGCAACTGCCCCTAAAGCACCTGTTATGCAGCCTGAAGCCTCAGTTGCTGCCGCTGCTCCTGTTCCGCCCCCAAGGCCCTATACAATTGAGCAAGTATACAACCGTGGCGAGCGCATCACAGTAAGATGGCCCGTTCTGGTCCCTCCGCCTAATGTCTCTGGTCCTCAATTTGACTATCACATTGAGCATAGGCCTCAAGTCCAGAAGCCCAAGCCAAGACTGCCAAGGTTTCCTGGTACTGCCACCGCTGTCGGGTCTTTCAATGCAAATGGTTTCAAGAGCCACAACACATTCTTTGACAGCTCAAAGAACCCCTACACGAAGCCAAGAATATCATCAGATCGGTTCTGGAGCCATCCGCAGCGAAGCTATTACTCCTGTGTTCTGTATGATCAAGGGCGCATCTTCCCTCATATGCGCCTCGACACTGAAGCCATTACTGGACTCCCCTGCTTAGAAGAAGCACTTGACTGCTTTCGTGATGCTGGGCTGCTCAGTTTTGTCACAGATAAAGAACACTGGAATGAAGAACTACTGCTTCAATTCTATGCCACACTACACATTCACGGCTACAACAGAGATACGAAGACTTGGGTTCTCGAGTGGAGGACCGGAAACGTCCATCATGAATACAAAGCTATGGATATCATCAAGCTTACAGGCCTGTCCACTCCCGGAGAACTCTATGAACCTGGCTGTCAACATCATCGCAATGCCCTGGAAAGCATCTTTCATAGGCCTGAACCCAATATGAGTCAGATGCAGAGCATGATGAAGCCTTTGCCCCATGACGCTGAATATCCAACAGATTTCTTTGTTGAAGACCTTGAGATCTGCCATGCACCATATATCACATCATCAGGCGGACTCTATGGCCTATCAAAGGACATTCATCAGCGGCAAAGCTTGAAGGAGCTATGAAGACTTTGGTCTTCTACATTTTCAATGGCATCAGCTTCAATGCACAAGATTTCTTCATCAGACAACTTGCTGCCTCCGGCTCTGATCTCTTTGGTCTGAAGTTTTATGCTCCATGGGTCATGCGCCTCATAAAGTGACACTCTACTGTCAACTATCAACCTTCTGCTCGCAATCATGTGATTTTTCTACCTGAGGTTGATATGTCAGTTGAAGCTATCTATCCTGACCCTGCCAAGAAGCCTCTTTGTCTTCAGAATGCCGAGCACCAAAGCTTCACTCAACCCATTGAAGGTGTTCAAGCAGCTACACGAATCTATCCATTGGCTGGAAATACTCGTCTGCCTCATCGAGCACCTACTGAAGCCACTGAAAGCACCATTGCCCAAAGGCCTCGGAAGCATTCTAGCGTTCTCAATGATCGAGAACTTCTTGTGGCCCTTCATCAGAAATAGGATAAACATCACTTTTGGCTCAAGAGACAAATGCAAAGCCTCTTGGTGGATGTCAATCGCATTCGCAACCTTGCCACCAAGAATTCCTTTGTTGCTCACGAAACTTGCCGGCGATCATGGAAGAGTTTGACCCTGCTTAGTGCTGAAGCAGATCTTCAAGACGATGGCTTCAATGAAATATTTCAGTTTGACTCCACTCCACGGAATGATGTCTTACGAAGAACTCCATCTCTTGAAGACTCTGAATATACTTCCTCTGCGGCAACGGTAAATGCCAGAGTGATCAATGATGAAGATGATGCTACTTCACCACCTCCTACTACTACTGCGCGCATCGACACTGCACCAAGTTCATCTGCACCGCCACCCAACGACAACAACCCTGCTGCTTCACCTACTCATCAAGAAGACGAGTAGATGCTCTATGTCTTCAAACCTTTTTGGTCATTACTGACAAAAGGGGGAGAAGCGTATGAGTTGATAGTCTTCAAGCGGGTTCATATGGGCGGTTGCGTTATATTTTGCCTCGTGCTTACAACTCTTGCGTTTTGAAACATTTGGTTCTCTGAGTTGTAACACTTAAACTTGATGGTCGTCTGCTATTTATTTGCATTTCCATGTGCGATGATAACTTCCGCACTTAGATCATCCTGCAGACGTCCATTTTTCATTATGCATGTCATCCTATATGCTATATCATTTCATGCATGATGAATTATCTTCATAAGTTGAAGTGGACCTCCACAAGTACAACCTGCCATTTGCATTTGCATTCCAAAAGCAAAATTATTTATATGCACATCTTCCAGGGGAGCCCTTGCTACTTATGAAGACAAATTCCTATCCTTTACAATTTCACATACTTTATCCCCGTTGAAAACTTCAACCAGTTTGTCATCAATCACCAAAAAGGGGGAGATTGTAAGTGCATCTAGTGCCACCCCTAGTTGGTTTTGGAGTATTGACGACAAAGTTGGTTGAGCGACTAATGCGTTTGTGAGAATTGCAGGATAACGCAGGTAGTGTCCCTCATTGATTCGGTTTACCTACCGGAGATGACCCCTAAAAATGTATGAAGACATTGGCGACAATGGTGGTATGAGAAGATATTCATATTGAAGACTATGACATGAGAAGACATTGCGTGAAGACTATGGAGCATGAAGACTGTGTGGTTTCGTTGTTTCCTTTTCTTCTTTGTTGAGTCATAGGAACCACCGTACTGTTAAGTGGGGTCCAAATGAACTAAGTCAGAGTGACTGAAGTGATGCTCAACTCAAATCCTATGTCTTCGAGCGAAGACAATGAGAGCAAATCTTATCCAGAGTTGGATGAGTCAGATTTGCTTGTAGCCCAAGTAAAGTTGCCGTGTGTGTTTGAAATTTGATCGTTGGAACATGTGTCAGTTCCTTAGTGACCCAGGGTCATTTCGGACAAATCAGGTCGGGTTGCCTAGTGGCTATAAATAGCCCACCCCCTACACCATAAATTGGTGGCTGCTCAGAGTTAGTATACGGCTTTTGTTGTTTGAGAGCAACCCACCTCGAAGCATTTGAGAGAGAGAAATCCTTGCGAGGACAAAGCCCAAACACCCAGAGCCAAAGAGTGTTAGGCATCACTAAAGTCTTTCTGTCTGTGTGACCTGAAGACTTATTACACTTGAGGACTGTGTATCCTCCAGCCGGTTAGGCGTCTCGTTCTGGGCATCCAAGAGTCATTGTGGATTGCCGGGTGAACGGAGTCTGTGAAGGTTTGGAAGTCTACCTTGAAGACTTACCAGAGTGATTGGGCGAGGACTAAGTGACCTTAGCTCAAGGGGAATAAGGTGAAGACACGGTCTTCTGAGTTGAATCTCAGCCTCCCTAACCAGACGTACAGTTGTCACAGCAACTGGAACTGGTCCAACAAATCCTGTGTCTTCAACAAGCAACTGGTTCTATCTCTTCCCTCCTTTACTTTGAGTTTGTCTTCGTGAAGTCATTGCTTATCTTCTTATCTGATTGACTTCATTGCTTGACATACTATCTTCCATCCCGATCCTACTACCTAGCTGCTATTAGTCTTCGTACGTTAATGCTATTGCATACTTGATTATGGCTTGCTTGTTGTAGTTTATCTTCCGCTGCATATCAATTAGGTTGTTTCTATTGTTTGTCTTTGAAACTTCCATGTTTTGAAGACTTTCATAAAAATTGCCTATTCACGCCCCCCTCTAGTCGATAACTAGCACTTTCAATTGGTATCAGAGCAAGGTACTCCCTTGTTCTGTGTGATTCGGTTTAACCACCTGGAGTTTAGCTATGTCGACTGCAGGATTGAGGAATGTATCTTGCCCCACCTTTGACGGTCATGAGTATCCCCGGTGGAAAGCCATGATGATGAAGCGACTCATGGCTATGAACAGCGAACTGTGGACCGTCACCGAGATTGGTCTCACCGATCTATGCAAGATGGCGGAGGCTGATGACATTCATAAGTACACTCTACTGAACCTCACTGCGAAGGATGTCATCTGCTCCAGCCTGTCCTGAAATCAGTTCAGGAACGTCATGCACCTCAATCACGCGAAGCTAATCTGGGACCGACTTGCTGAGGTCTATGATAGTCATCTTAATTGTCATGATCCTTGGCTTGATGACTACAAGGAGTCTCTTAAAGAGATGACCTTTCCACCTAAACCGTCTTCATCTTCACCATGCCTCATGGCAGGGGGTGCTAAGGTAACTGAATGCTATCTTTCTGAAACTAGTGATGATGAATCAGGTGATGGATTTGGCCCCAGCTATGTCAAACTTGCTTCCCTTGCCACTAAACAACAAAGAGCTTTGGAAAAGATTCAAAACATGCTTAGTAAGAGCGATGATATGTTGGGCGAAGAAATGGATCAGTCAAAAGCTTTGGCTGATAGTCTTCAGAGACTTCACTCCAAGTTTGACGCCCTTCAAGATCAACATAATGCTCTCTTATCTGATCATGAGAAACTTTCTTCTGAATGTCTTCAAAGAGAGCAAGATCTTGAAAAGGTAAGAGTGGATTATGAAGTTCTTCTGAAGAAGCACGATTCATTACTCGCTCAACAGATCAGTCCCGCTCAGGATGAATTTGAACCACCATGCTTAAAATGCATTGAGCGTGATAACGCTACCTCTATTGCTGAATGTTCCACTGCTGCTACTGTTGCCCTGTCTTCAACTACTGATGTGGTAACTAACCCCTCTTCTGAGGATACCACTACTATTGCTGATGAAAATGCTAGGTTGAAGGCATTGCTTGAAACAGGGATGTATAAAAGTCTGAAAGGGCATCAGACACTTTGTGATGTCCTCAAAAAGCAGATTCTGAACCGAAACCCTAGGAAAGAGGGTGTTGGGTTCGAGAGGAAAATGAATGCTGATGGTTCCTACTAGAAGCCTGAGCAGTATCCCAAAACCACATGGGTTGTTGCAAAGGAACCTTCAGTGGATCCATCTACTTTATCTGGATTTACCTGTGCTAATCCTATTATCATTGATGAATCCTTTGATGCAAACTATAAACTATTCAAAAATCAGAATGGTGAAGTGTTTGCCAGGTATATTGGTACTAACTGCAGGAATGGACCTCCTATGAAGAAGATCTGGGTTCCCAAAAGCTGCCTTGAGAATCTTCCAGTGAATGTAATCATGACACCACCAGGGAAGAAGGCAAACTCCAGACCAAAGGCATCATATGGTCCAACGGCTACTTACAAACACAGGACTCACTTGAGTCACCCTAACGCCAATGTTTTGCAGGGAAATCATACTCAGACTCATGAATATGAGCGTGTGTCTTCAAATCGCTATGTTCATAGAACTAAGAAGTTTTCTGCTTATTCACATGAGTATCATTCATCTCCTGCAAGGCTATTTGCTAGGGCTTCAAAGCCGAAATTCTCAGATGCTGCACTTAGACTCATTGCTTCTAAGCCACCCCTGAAAATGTGGGTGGTGAAGAAGAATTAACTCTCTTTTGCGGAATGTGGTCTCTAGCCAGCAATCAATGGCGTCTGATATAATTGCTGGGGACCTAAAACACAAAGGGACGCATGATAAAATAACTTAATATGTATTCCACATATGAATCGATTACCTGTCATACTATGTGCTAACTTTCATCTATGTTGTGATAATCCAAGTGTGCATAAAATGCTTATGCTTCACAACATACATTGTGAAGCCTATCCCTCTAACTGCACTGTAGGGTACACCAAAAGCTTCAGAATGGATTATTGATAGCGGATGCACTAATCATATGACTGGCGATCAAAGTCTTGTCATGGACTCAGCCTTACGTCCTTCCGACAAGTGTCAAATCACATTTGCTGACACTGGTAAAGGCAAAGTATTGGGTCTAGGTAGAGTTGCAATCTCAAAGGATCAACACATGGATAAAGTGATGCTTGTTGAATCCCTTGGATTCAACTTAATGTCTGTCTCAATGCTCATGATTGTGATATTTGG
The DNA here is from genome assembly GCF_018294505.1 of Triticum aestivum. NCBI lineage: Eukaryota > Viridiplantae > Streptophyta > Magnoliopsida > Poales > Poaceae > Triticum > Triticum aestivum. The sequence continues at coordinate 249,896,887 of NC_057807.1, forward strand.
AAAATATCGTTGCCTTGTACTAATGGAATCTGACAAATCTCTAGTCTTTGAAGGGTATAGGAAAGGTGATCTATACATGGTAGATTTCTCAGCAGGTCCAAAACTTGCCGTATGTCTTCTTGCTAAAGCTTCAGAATGCTGGCTCTGGCATCGAAGGCTGGGGCATGCTGGCATGAGGAACTTGCACACTCTCATCAAAAAGAAGCATGTCATAGGCATCGAAGGTGTCAAGTTCAAGAAAGATCATCTGTTGGTGCCTGGGAAGCTGGAAAGATGACAAGGGCCAAGCATCCTTCAAAGACAATCATGACAACATATCAACCCTTCGAGCAGCTACACATGGACTTATTTGGACCTACCCACTACTCCACCCTCACAACAACGGCGTGTCTCTATGGATTCGTCATTGTTGATGACTACTCAAGATACACATGGGTGCACATAATTCTCTACAAGACTGAAGTACAAGATGTCTTCAGACGATTCACCAATCGAGCAATGAACAACTATGGCGTCAAGATCAAGCATATCAGAAGTGATAACGGCATTGAATGCAAGAACACCGGGCTTGATCTTTATCTGGATACAATGGGAATCACTCATGAATTTTCTGCTCCATACACACCTCAGCAAAACGGCATTGTAGAGCGCAAGAACAGAACCCTCATTGAGATGGCTCGAACAATGCTTGACGAGTACAAGACACCAAGAAAGTTCTGGCCTGAAGCCATTGATACAGCTTGTCACATCATCAACCATGTCTACATGCATAAGCTTCTGGGCAAAACATCCTATGAGCTCCTCACTGGCAAGAAGCCAAATGTCAGCTACTTCAGAGTCTTTGGTGCTAGATGTTGGATCAAGGATCCCCATCACAAGTCAAAATTTGAACCCAAAGCTCACGAAGGCTTCATGCTTGGCTATGGAAAGGATTCGCACTCTTACAGAGTCTTCAACCTCTTCCACTACAAAATCGTTGAAACAGTGGATGTGCGATTTGATGAAACCAATGGTTCACAAAGAGAAATTCTGCCAAGTACACTTGATGAAGCTCCTTCCTGTGAATCTATCAAGTTGATGGGAACTGGTGAGATCATGCCCTCTGAAGCACAGCCTGAAGAATATCATTTCTGCACCAAACCAACCTGAAGACAATGCTCAGACCGAAGACAATACTTCCAATGATGACAATGATCAGCATGAGCAAGGTCTTCGTCCAGTTCATCCTCGTGTTGCAAATGAAGTACAAATTGAGAAGATAATTGACAGCATCAATGCGCCTGGTCCGCTTACTCGCTCAAGAGCAACACAGCTAGCAAATTTCTGTGGGCATTTTTCATTTGTGTCAATATTAGAACCCAAGAAAGTTGCTGAAGCTTTTATGGAACCTGAATGGATTCAAGCCATGCAAGAAGAACTTTAGTAGTTCAAGCTGAATAATGTTTGGGAACTTGTCAAGCGACCTGACCCTCGCAAGCATAACATTATTGGAACAAAGTGGATATATTGAAACAAGCAAGATGAGCATGGTCAAGTCATCAGAAACAAAGCACGTCTTGTGGCTCAAGGATATACTCAAGTTGAAGGAATTGACTTCGATGAAACATTTGCTCCTGTTGCTAGGCTTGAAGCTATTCGCATACTGCTAGCCTATGCTAATCATCACAACATCTTGCTATATCAAATGGATGTAAAGAGTGCATTTCTCAATGGCAAGATTGAAGAAGAAGTATATGTTGCACAACCACCTAGCTTCGAAGATCCAAAACATCCTGATATGGTGTACAAACTGAACAAAGCACTGTATGGCCTCAAACAAGCTCCTCGTGCCTGGTATGATACAATCAAAGACTTCCTGAAGAGCAAAGGCTTCAAACCTGGATCCCTTGATCCCACACTCTTCACGAAGACATATGATGGTGAACTGTTTGTGTGCCAAATATATGTGGATGACATAATCTTCGGCTGCACCAACCAGAAGTACAGTGATGAGTTTGGGTACATGATGCAAGAGGAATATCAAATGTCCATGATGGGAGAGCTAAAGTTTTTCCTTGGTCTTCAAATTCGTCAGCAACGAAATGGCATCTTCATATCTCAAGAAAAATACCTCAAAGATTGTCTGAAGAAGTTTGGAATTGAAGACTGCAAAGGTTACACGACGCCAATGCTAGCCAAACATCATCTTGGTCTCGACGACAATGGTAAAGAGTTTGATCAAAAGGTATACCGCTCCATGATTGGTTCTTTAATTTATTTATGTGCATCTAGGCCAGATATTATGCTTAGTGTTTGCATGTGTGCTCGATTCCAAGCGGCACCAAAGGAATCGCATCACTTAGTTGTGAAGCGAATTCTTTGATATTTGGCTTACACCCCAACACTCGGATTATGGTATCCAAAGGGCTCAAGGTTTGATCTGGTTGGATTCTCGGATGCTGATTATGCTGGTGACAAAGTGGATCGCAAGTCTACATCAGGCACATGTCATTTTCTTGGTCGATCACTTGTCTGTTGGTCTTCAAAGAATCAGAACTGTGTGTCACTCTCAACTACTGAATCTGAATACATTGCTGCTGGATCTTGTTGTGCTCGGCTTCTGTGGATGAAGCAAACTCTCAAGGACTATGGCATCGATCTGAAGCAAGTCCCTCTCTTCTGCGACAACGAAAGTGCCATCAAGATTGCCAACAATCCAGTCCAGCACTCGAAGACAAAGTACATTGAAATACATCATCACTTTCTCAGAGATCATGTTATGAAGAGAGATATAGATATCATGCATGTCAACACTGAAGATCAACTGGCAGATATCTTCACAAAGCCCTTGGATGAGAAAAGGTTTTGCACATTACGGTGTGAGCTAAATATCTTGGAATCCTCTAATGTCCTGTGATCAGGCACACATCCTAACCCTTATGCATGTTGATGACTTAGATGTGCAACACACAAAGTAATGTATATCTTCAATCAATGAAGATTTACGCTCTGAGTGTGAATACATTAACATGGAATTTGACTTTGGAGCGCCACGATAATTGTGCGCCGTGTCTGGGTCTAATACTTCCTATACGGTGGGTAACGCCACCACCAAATTTCTCTGTTTGACGTGTTTCACTCATGGTGTTATTTCACAAAGATTTCACATTTGGTTTGTCTTCAGTTTCAATTTATCTTCGTGATTTTTTCTGCGCTATTATGATTTGATTACATATATATATACTAGTGTTCTGTCCTCTACAGCATTCACTTATAGCTATGTCCTCACTGTTGAATAATTTGAACTAAGTGAATGTGATCGGACCCTAATCTCTCTATGCTTACTATCTCAAACTCTATCTGTCCAAATCATATGCATTCTATTGAAACTGTCGAATGTCTTCTCTGCATCCTTGTCAGCAGAAGACACAGAGACAAAACATCGAGTCCTATTTAAATGAATCATCTAAATTGTCGATATCCGGAGAAGCCGGAACGAACATCTGACATACTTGGTGGGCGTGGGAACGTGGGACAATTCTAAGTATGTTGCATGCTTGCCACGTACCCCTCAGATGTGAACCGCCAGGGGCACCAGCGTAATTGCACTGTGTCTCTCACCTACTTATAAATACTTGTCCCCTGCGGTAAAGAAATCCTTCTTCCACCTCTCCACCTCCGTCAAAACCCTACTTATAAACTGGAGAAGCCAGAACGACCACCCGACAATCCAGGCGCTCGTGGGAACATGGCTCAACTCTCAATAAGTTGCATGTCCACCACGTGTCATCCATATGTGAACCGCCAGGGGCACCTGTGTAATTGCGTTGCGCCGCCCTCCTCATTATAAATACTTCCACCCTGCGCGGTCATTATCTCTTCTCCCTCCTCGCCATCTCACTTGAACCCTAGCGCCACTGCTAGCTTCTATCGTCGTCGGAGTCGAAGCGCTTAGCTACCGCAACTGCTCCGTCGTCGTCTTCACGCCGGCCGTGGACCTCGTCTTCTCCGCTGCCGCCGTAGGTGTCTTCCGCTGCCAAGTTAGGGCGCAGTAGATTGGACTGCTCGGCATCCACATCGCCTCGTCTAGCAGTTCTTTGTGCGGTAATTAAAACTCACTTTTTACCACCTGTTTGATCCGTTGAATCTGTCAACATCTTCCAAAAGTAGTTTCTACACTTCCAGATCTACTCTTTCTCTTTCTACATCTCATAACTTGCAAGTATATTCACCTATGCCTCAAACTAGTTAGATTCCTCACTTGTACTTATTCATGGATTCGTACAAATCTGGAAACAACTCACTTAAAATAAGTGAATATCTTCGCGCTATGAGGTCAATGTCTTCAAACTGATTTATCTTCAAAATCTTCTAAGAATGCATATGACCTCTTCCCCTTCCCTCGCATCTCTAATGTTGTCATAAGTACATATCCGTGGGGGAATCCCTTGGTTCTCATAGTCTGCATTCATTTACAGAATTCTTACAGTGGCATATTGACTCGCCTGAAGCTAGTTCCTGTAAGCCCAGCAGATTGAAGCCAAACACTGTCTTGAAGCCTTTCTGTTTGAGTCCAATGGCATCAAGCAAGTATGGAAAGAAGGGTGGCAGGCAACGCCGTGGCAATACTGCTCTGGACTGCCTCCAGATATCTATGAGCAATACAAGTCTGACCCAGAGGAAGCATATGGGGAGCACAAGACTCGAGTCCAATGGATTCGCAGATACTGGGCTGAACAATGGTTTCTAGACAACTTTGTCATTGAGGAGTACACAAAGAAAAATGCAGTTAGGCCACCATGGGCCGATATTGTCTACAAGAAGCTGCACCCCAGAAAAAAGGCTGAAGCCATTGCACAAGGATTCTATCCTTGCATTGTCAGAGGACCACAACCTAACAATGCCGATGCCTCAAGTCTCCGATGGTGCCGTGATGATGATTTATTTTAGCAGAATCTTCAGTTTGCACAGAACAAGAAGGAACTGGGAGCGGACTTCAATCCAGGCCCATCAGCTCCAAGGTCGGATGGAAGTCGTGAAGCCAAGCAGAATAGGATTGGCCCCTTCAATGACTTCAATGGGCTCCTATCCCATACTGCTGAACAAAGGGCCACAGTGGAAAAATCTGTTGCAGAAGCTGATTCTGAAGATGCTCCTGAGTCCCTGAAGCCAAAGAAGAAGTATAAAGCTTCAAAACCTCCTACTGCACCAAAAGCTTCAAGAGTGAAGCCTGTGAAAACTGCACCTCCTTAATCCAGTGTGCAGCCTGAAGATCAGCCCCACATCTCCAAGCGGACTAAGAAGCCCATGAAGATCTCTGGGCATGATCTGATGCCAGCTAGCATTCTGCGAAATGAAGAGAGTGTTATTGATCTGTCTAGCGATGAAGACCTTGCTAATGATGCTCTAGAAATGCTGATCAAGTGCAAGCAAGAAGCTGAAATCTTCAAGGATCTGCCTCTCTTTGACACAGATATCTTGAATAACTTCATTGATGAATGGTTTGAAGATCCTTCCATCACCATTGATGATCTGTAGCTGCCCATTGACATCAGTGTCACATTCCAAGGCAACATTGCAAAGGAGCTTGCTATAGCTCAGAACATTGTTGAGTTAAAGAATAAGATTGATTATGAGAAGGCCCAGTTCAAGAAGCACATCGCAAGTCTCGGTGTTGCTGATGTGCAGAAGTTCAAACAAATTATGATTGACCTCAAGGCTCAATTTAAGAAGAAGCGCGAGGAAGCTAAAGGCTCTCGTGAGCGCATGAAGTATTATGCTAAAAAATGCGTTCAGGCTCATAATGAGGCAGCGAAGTGAAAAGCTCTTGGGCATCCAGGCATTGACCCCAAGCTTGCTACCGAGAAGAAGAAGAAGAAGAAGAAGAAGAAGCAAACTGAAGCTGAATCTGAAGTTCCAAGGCAGGAAAGGCCAATCATTGTCTTCCATGCCAGTATGACTGGCTCGAAGCCAAAGGTCTCCTCAGCTGCTTATGAACAAAAGAAGACAAAACTTGCTGAGGCTGAAGCCAAGAAGAGGAAGCATCAAGACACCCTGACGCTGCTCCCTCCAAGAAGCGGAAGACAAAAGTCTTCAAAGTATTCACGCAAAGAGCATGGTTCTGCCCAAGAACCGCTGAATGTTGAACCCATCTCAGTCGCACTCTCTGCCTCCGCAAATCGCGAGCGTCGTCTCATTGTGCATGAGCCTGCTCCCATAGAGGCTCATGAGTCTGAAGATATTCCAGTTGGCAACTCCAATGCAGCTGAAGACATTGGTCATGAGGACCATGTTGAAGATGATGAAGTCCTTCCTCAGATCGAGCCCAGTCTAGTGGTATCACCGCCTGCTCCAACGAGCAGTGAGTTGATCAGTATTGGCCGTCCCTTGACACCACGTCCCATGACGCCAATCACTCAAGATCACCACCCCGACTCGCCTCCACATGAAGCTATCCCGCATACTCCAACAGCTCAAGTCACCACTCCGGTGCTTGAGACCACTCAAGGAAGTCTTGAATACATGGATTTTATAGTCCTTCACCTCAGGCGTCGGCCTCCTTCAAAAGGCTTCGCAAAGGTCTCAGGCCCCAGGCCTCCATGTCCAGCATTCCCGAAGAGGATGTGCAACAACAAAGCTCAGTAGCACGTCAAGTGTTTCTTGATGCCATCCCTTCTGCGTCTACTCAAGAATCCGAAGCCAAAGTGGTTGAAGACATTCCGGCTGCATCAGTCGATGAAGTTCAAGAAGAAAATTGTGAAGCTATCCCCCCCCCCACAAGTGATCTAGTTGTTCAAGAGGATGTGATCATGCCCGACGCCCCAGCTCATGAAGCCACAGAAGTTGAAGCTCAAACGGCTGCCACCACTGTCTCTACTGAAGCCAACGACGAGGTCATGGCTGAAGACAATGTGGACCCTGAAGCTAATGCTGTCACAGAAGCTATTGTGCAGCCAACCACTTCAAATGTAGCCGTTCCTCCTCCAGTGCCTCATACTATGGAACATGCCTACAAACATGGTGAGCTTGTTATTGTGAGGTGGCCAATTATGATTCCACCCATTGCTCCATGTCCTCAATATGAATATCATGAGGAACAGAGGCCTCACACGTAGAAGTCGAAGCCCAGGCTACCAAGGCTTCCCAGCGCAGTAACAACTCATGGCTCCTTCAGTGTGCTAAGCTTCAGAGAGCACAACACATTCTTTGACAGCGCCAAGAACCCCTACAAGAAGCCAAGGATCTACTCAGATAGGTTCTGGAGCCATCAGCAACGTAGTTACTACTCTTGCATACTGTACAACCAAGACATGATTTTTTTCCCATCAGCGTCTTGACTGCGAAGCCATTGCTGGGCTGCCATGCCTTGAAGAGGCTCTTGACTGCTTTCGTGGAGTGGGACTTTGTCGTGGATTTGTCACGGCAGATGTCCTAGTGAAAGGACTTAGTCGTGGAGCCATCGCCACGGGTTTACTTGAAGGGGTTAAAGCAGACACAAAGACACGAGGGTTTTATACTAGTTCGGCCCCTTCGATGAAGGTAAAAGCCTACGTCTAGTTGTGATGGAATTGATATGATCTCGATGGCTAGGGAGCAAACAAGCTTCACCTAGGCTCGAGTTGTCGTCGTTGTCCCCTCTGAACCGCCGCCGGGTCGTCCCCTTATATACACGGGTGACGCCCGTCGGTCCATAGAGTCCCAACCGGTTCATATTCGTATCCTGGTTGGTATCTCTCTATTCCTAACTTACAATACAAGTTATACATCAGGTCGGTTTACGGCTACAGATTCTAAACCGACTATAGGCCTTGGGCCTTCACCTGCTTATACCACTATGAAGTTAACCCGGCCCAAGTAGGCCGGTTTATGCCTAGTGGCAATATCCCCAACATTAGGCCCCAGATTGATTTGAACTGGTTCATGTCAATCCTTCACAAAATCTTGTATCTTGGACATCTTCTGGTAATTGGTAAACCTTCACGTCGTCATCATTTTCGGTTGCTGTAAACCGGCATGACGTCATCAGTTTTGGTTACTGTAAACTGGCATGACGTCATCATGAAATTTATAATGCCATCTTAATAACAGCTCCTGGATCCGCGCGCTTGACCTAGCTCGGTTGTCTTATAAATAAGACCGAAGGGTCATTTCTTTCCTTTCTCCTTCGTCTCTTCTTCTTCTTCTTCCTCACGTCGCCGGCTTTGGAGCTCCGCCACCGCCGTCGACCTCTGCCTCGCCTTAGGCCGCTGCATCAACCTGAACGTACCAGAGTATCACGGCACCTTCCCGCACCTTCTCCGTTCCCGGTAAGCTTTCTCCTCTTCTTAACCTAGATCCGTTCTTAGGGTTCCGTGTTCGTGCTGTGTTCATCACGCGCTCATATCTGTTCTCTGATCTTGAATGAATCCGCGAACTCTTGCTGTGTTCAGTAGCGATCCCTAAGCATCCGCTTGCAACTTCTCATCTAATCCCATAGATCTCCCGCACATATCCGCTCAATGGTTCACTTCTGTTTTCCGCCTTACTCTTCCAAATATTTCCTGTTTTGTGAGCTTGCTGTAGATCCGCGGCTGTAACTCGATTTTGTGAAACTTGTTTCTGCATACACAATTATCCATAGCTTCAATTGCTTCCGACGCCTAGATCAGGCGGTTTAACTTTACCATAGAAAAAACTGCTAAACCGGTATCTATCATTAGTCCCCTGGTTGAACCGCCAGAATCCATTTGACGCCGCATTGTAGAAAACCGGTTTATAGGTACGGCCGCCGGTTTATCGTAGTTAGATTAACACCTTTTTTATCCGGCATGTCCTTGAACTGGATTACCTATTTCTTGTAGATCTCGTCATGGCAAAACAAGTGTATGAGTGCAACTGGGTTCCCTCTCGCGTCACAGAATCACAGTTGGACGATCTAGTCCTGATCGGCGCTTTGGATAGTAAAGATACGATCCACTGGAGGGTTCCTGGAGATGAATGTCCTCCTACGCCCCAGGAAGGAGAGGTCGTGGTCTTCGCAGATCATATGGCCCGGGGCTTCAAACCGCCCGGCTCTAAATTTTATCGGGATGTGTTAGCCAACTTTCAACTCCGTCCACAGGATATTGGCCCCAACTCCGTCACCAATCTATGCCACTTTCAAGTACTTTCTGAGGCATACCTTCAAGAGGAGCCTTCAGTCGAGTTATTTAGAGATCTCTTTCATCTGAATCGCCGTACTGAATTCACTGATGGCCCTAATACCGAACTGGGTGGTATGGCCATTCAGAAAAGGAAAGAAGTCACATATCCCCACGTCAAACTCCATACTCACCCCAAGGAGTGGAACGCAACTTGGTTTTATTGCAAGGATACCTCCCCTGACAATGAAAATCCCTTGCCTGGCTTCCGTCCGGAACGGCTCAGCAACACTCACCCTTTTCCACAAAGGCTAAGCGCCAAGGAGAGAATTAAATATGCTCCTCAACTGTCCAAGCTCCGGGCCTTCATGGCCAACGGTTTAACAGGAATAGACCTTGCACGCTGCTGGATATCATGGAGCATTTTGCCTCTAAGCCGGCGCTCCAATTTGATGTGCAAGTATACTGATAGTGTCGATGACCCACTCCGACACACTAAAATCCAACTCCCTGATGACGAAGTCACAGAATCTGTGAAAAAGATGCTGAATGAACCGGAGCACCTCTGTGCTCAAACCGGTCTGCCTCCTTACTGCACCACCAACAAACCACCAGCGGTAATATTTTAATTGCTCTATTGTTGAACCGGTTACTGCTTTATATGTTTAACATTTAATTACTGCTGATCCAGGATGATAATCCATTTTGGAGCAAGAAACTTCCTCAAGACAAAACGGAGAAGGCAGGACGTCCAACCCGGCCCAAGACCAAGGTTATCAAGAAACCAGCTCATAAGAGAAAAACCACCGCTTCATCAGACCCAGCCATTGATGATGATGTGGGTAATCCGGATCTTGAGGTAGAACTTGATTCACTTGGCTTGCTTTTTACACGCCTTATTGATGATGATGCTTGTCAGGATGACGCTGAAGCCAGCAATGCGGGTTTCGTTGAGGTAACCATTCTCTCTTCCGATTCAGAAATCTTGCCTTTGCCAAAATTTCGCCGGGCAACCCGGAAAGTTAAATTTTCTCATCCTCTTGCTTATCTGGATTCCCAATTTCTTATGAAGACCCAGCAACACGAAGCTCGCCGCACAACCCGGCACAGTGGCCAGGTAGTTACCTCTGCCGGTTTACCAAACAGTCCGGTTCGAAAACGTCGCTCCGAGGTCTCCGACCTTTTTATTGATTTGAATCGTAAAGCGGGTTTCTTCCGTCAACCTCTTAATCCATCTGACTCCGATTATCAGGTCACTTCTCATTCATCGTCTGGTGAATCGTCAGCCACTCAGCTACCACCTTTGAAAACAGTTGCTGGGTAAGTTAAACTGAACATATGCTTCCAGTATACCGCATAATGGCTTATGCTTGACTTTTTGTTTTTCTTTCAGGGCTAAACCGAAACCAAGCAAGAAGGCCCGCCTGGATAAAGCGGCTGAAGAATATGTGGCCCCAGAACATGACCAAGCGCCGGATCGTGAAATGTTTACTTCTGAAGATATCCCCAACGATCCTCCTTTGCAAGACGACGTTATTCCCGAAGAAGGGCTTGTTAATACTCCAGCCCCTACCGATCCGCCTGCCAGCTCCATCCAGATTGAGAAATCCCACACTCCTGCTGACCAAACGGCCGCACCAACACAAACTGGCGAGTCCAAAGATGATGATGTTGTGATTACTGGTGTGGGCCGCTCTGAACCCGGGAATCCTGTCACCCTTACCAAGCATACCATCAAAGAGGATTTTTCCGCTTTGAACAAAGAAAAATGGGATGTTCAACTAGAGACATATGCTGCTCTGAGTGCCCAAGATCTTCACTCCGGCTATTAAAACCGGCTTTACACTAGCCGTGACTGTGAAGCTGGCCTGGTCAAAATGATGAGGGATAAATTTGAGGTAACTTACTTCTTTCCTTGCTGCCTATTACCTCCATCCTTCTAGCCCCCAAGGGCCGGTTTGTAACGTTGGTCAAATCGGGACTTGATCCTAAACATTCTTGAAACCGATCGGTATAGCCCGCAAGAACCGGTGTAACTTAGCATAAGTAAACCGGGGCTCCAATAGAGAACTGTCCTTAGAACATAACTTGATCAAATAGCCATTAGCCCCCAAGTGCCAAGTTGAATACTTGTATTGAGCTTGGGACTTTGTGATCGAGTAATATAAAAAATTGAAGGTGCATTAGCCCCCAAGTGTCAGGCATATAACTTTGTTATGTGGTTGATACTTCAACTCCTTGGATCGCCTGTGCAAAGCTTAAACTCTGTCTGTGTGCAGGCTGAGGTGAAAATCAAGGAGGACCAAGTTGCCGATTTGCAGGAAGCCTTGAAAACCCAGCAGGCTGAAACAGATAAGGCAAAGCAAGAATTAACCAGCGCTTTGAGCACTGCTGAACGGCTGAAAGAAGGCTTCAAGAAAGAGCGGGCTGACTGGGCCACTGAGAAGGCCGGTTTAACCAAAAGAGCGGAAAATGCTGAAGCTGCCCTTAAACCGGTGGTGGATGAACTGACGGCCGTACAGCAGCAAATACACTCCATGACTGCTGCAATCTTTGGTAAACCCCTTGTAACTTCTTGTGATAATTTGAACCTGCTGTAGCGTAAATCCGGTTTGAGACCATTCCGATCTTGTTGTAGGCACACGTATTGGGCACTTAGGAAATGATGTGCGGAAGAAATTGAAAGCTGCATACACCTTGGTGGAACAATTATATACCGGAGCCCAACGGATCATCACCACAGCTTCTCACAACAACCCGGCACCCTCTTTAATCCAGGACACTCTTAGCAAGTTGTCAATGCTTCCAGCCCGGATTGAGGAGCTGAAAAAATCCGCTGCCCGAACCGGAGCCATCAATGCCTTAATCCGGGCAAAGGCATGGGTACCAGATTTTGATCCTGTGGAAGCAGCTCAAGGCTATCCCAGCCTGAAAGAAGATGGCTCTGAATTCAACGAAGAGGATTTAAGGGCAATAAACCGTGCAGTGCACCCTCTGGCTTGCCAGCTAGCTGAAGAGGCAGATTTGACGCATTATCAAGCGCAATATAACGAGCAAAACAAGCGAGTGCCTGCCCCAACTGTTGAAGCGGAGAATCTGATCCCTCCAATCCGTAAGCACACTTATGCCCCTGATATTGAACCGTCTTCCCTGATCCATGAAGAGGCTGTTTTCCAAGCTTTAATGGGAATCGACTGGACCACTATTGATTTCCAGCCAATGGGTAGAGACGAGGAAGCTGAAGCGGCGGAGGATGAGGAGCAGGCTTGAACCAGAAGCCGGTTTGGAGAGCTGTTTGTAATACCTTCCGAAAAGAACAATGATCTTATTTGGGTACCGTGTTGCCCTGTAATAGGATAGTTAATGCTTCTAACTGGAATATGCCTTCGTGCATAAGTACTGAAGCTTTCGTTTGAAGAACTCCAATTCATATTTCCTGCAATCAGAAAAATTTGAACTTCGGTGGCGGTTATATCGCCAGCCGGTTTATGATCCTGATATGTGTATCAGTAATATAACAAATATATGATACATAAATACCTGCCATGTTTGGATATGAAGCTGGCTTAGCCAAGCCTGAAGCGGCGGTTTTATAAACCATTACCGTCAAAAGAAAAAGGTGGGAGAAAATAGCTCCCGTATAAACCGTACTGAATCAATAAGAGCCCCCTTGTTACTCCATGATGTTAACAGGAGAAAGGTAAACTGGGCATACTCCTCCGGATTAAAGGGGAATCAAATCCATCGACTGAATCGGAAAAAAGGTGTTTGTCGACATAAAAGAAATCCGAAAAAAGCAAATAAACAAACCATGAAAATAACATGGAAGCAAAGGCAATGATAAAAAACCATTTGCAAAAATATGCTATACTGAGCTGATCAGATGGTATTACCATGGTCGGACAGGATCAAGGCCCCCAATAGGAGTGACAATGATTCAAGTCAGCCAGGTCCCCAAATGATTCGTGGCATATATGCCAGATCAAGAGGCGTGGCAATGGTTCGGGTTCGACCATGCCCCCAAGTGATTTCGTGGCCTTAGGCCGACCAAGAGGCGTGACTGGTTCAGACTTGACCATGTCCCCAAATGATCTGGTGGCTGTCGCCTATCAAAGGGTGTTCGTTGGTTCGGACACGACCAAGGCCCCCAGTGATATATAAAAAACAAATGTCAAGGGGTAAACCGGAGGCCGCTTTAAACAGAACCACTCTGTGTAACCTTGCATGATGAGAAAGACAGAGACCCCGCTTTAGCTGAGGCTCCGGTTTGATATATCAAAGATAATATATACACTGTCATGATATGTACATAGATAGAGCCGATGGCTCAAGTATAGTAAGGCCGAAGATGAGCTATATTCCACGGCCTGTTGGTCTCCTCCTCTGATGTACGTGAGTCTTTATGCCCTCGAATATCAATCAGATAGTACGACCCGTTGTGCAAATTCTTGCTGACCACGAAAGGTCCCTCCCAAGGTGGGGATAACTTGTGCATATCTGTTTGATCTTGGATGAGTCGAAGCACCAAATCTCCTTCTTGAAAAGTTCTGGTTCTAACCCGGCGACTGTGATAGCGACGAAGATCTTGCTGGTAAATCGCCGAACGGGCAGCCGCTATATCACGCTCCTCGTCCAATAGATCCAAAGCGTCTTGCCGTGCTGTCTCATTGTCTGCTTCAACATAAGCTGCCACACGAGGCAAATCGTGCCGGATGTCACTAGGGAGAACTGCCTCTGCTCCATAGACCATGAAAAATGGCGTGTATCCTGTGGACCGGTTTGGCGTAGTATTGATACTCCATAATACCGATGGTAGCTCTTCAACCCAACATCCTGGTGTTCTTTGCAATGGGACCATAAGCCGGGGTTTGATGCCTCGCAAGATTTCCTGATTAGCTCGTTCTGCCTGTCCATTGGACTGGGGGTGTGCCACTGACGACACGTCAAGTCGGATGTGCTCACGTTCACAGAACTCCTTCATAGCGCCCTTGGATAAATTGGTACCATTGTCAGTAATGATACTGTGTGGAAAACCAAACCGGAAAATCACCTTCTTGATGAACTGCACCGCTGTTGCTGCATCACACTTGCTGACAGGCTCCGCTTCAACCCACTTGGTAAATTTGTCAACTGCCACCAAAAGGTGGGTTTTCTTATCCTTGGATCTTTTAAAAGGCCCAACCATATCTAGCCCCCAAGTTGCAAACGGCCATGTTATTGGGATCATCCTCAATTCTTGAGCCGGCACATGAGCACGCCTTGAAAATTTCTGACATCCATCACACCGTTTAACCAAGTCCTCCGCGTCAGATTGCGCTGTCAACCAGTAGAACCTGTGACGAAACGCCTTTGCCACCAGAGACTTTGAACCGGCGTTGTGTCCACAATCACCTTCATGGATTTCTCTTAAGATTTCACAGCCTTCCTCAGGAGAAACACAACGTTGAAACGCCCCTGATACACTGCAATGATGTAATTCACCATTGACAATTGTCATAGACTTGGATCGCCGGACTATCTGCCTGGCCAGAATCTCATCCTCTGGTAACTCCCCCCGGTTCATGTACGCAAGATAAGGAACTGTCCAATCCGGAATAACATGCAGGGCTGCCACCAATTGAGCCTCCGGATCAGGAATAGCCAAATCCGCCTCACCCGGGAGCTTGACTGACGGGTTGTGCAACACGTCCAAAAAGACGTTAGGCGGGACCGGTTTACGCTGAGAGCCCAACCGGCTTAAAGCATCCGCCGCTTCATTCTTCCGACGGTCCACATGATCCACTTGATAACCCTTGAAACAACCTGCAATATTATCCACTTCCCGACGATATGCAGCCATGAGCGGGTCCTTAGAATCCCAAGTGCCAGACACCTATTGAGCCACTAGGTCCGAGTCACCAAAGCACTTAACCCGGCTTAAATTCATCTCTTTAGCCATCCGGAGACCATGGAGCAAGGCTTCGTACTCAGCTGCATTATTAGTACAAGGGAACATTAAGCGGAGAACATAACAAAACTTATCACCTGTGGGGAAGTTAATACGACTCCAGCCCCCGAGCCTTCCAATTGCCTGGATCCGTCAAAATGAATAGTCCAATATGTGTGATCCGGCTTCTCCTCTGGTGCTTGTAACTCCGTCCAGTCATTGATGAAATCAACAAGTGCTTGAGACTTCACTGCCGTCCGAGGCACGTACTTCAATCCGTGCGGCCCAAGCTCTATAGCCCACTTGGCAATCCGGCCAGTCGCCTCCCAGTTCTGTATAATATCACCCAAGGGAACTGAACTGACCACTGTGATGGGGTGCCCATGAAAATACTGCTTCAACTTCCAACTGGCCATAAAAACACCATAGACCATCTTCTGCCAATGCGGATACCTTTGCTTGGATTCAGTAAGCACCTCGCTGATATAATAAACCGGCCGCTGAACCGGATATTCCTTGCCTGCCTCTTTGCGTTCCACCACAATAGCCACGCTAACTGCCCGAGCATTGGCCACTACATATAATAATAGTGGCTCCCTGTCGATCGGAGCTACAAGAACAGGCGGATTGGCTAACTGCCGCTTCAGGTCCTCAAATGCTTCATCAGCAGCCGGACTCCAAATGAAACGGTCTGTCTTCCTCAGCATTTGGTACAAAGGAATGGCCTTCTCTCCGAGGCGGCTGATAAACCGGCTTAGTGCAGCGATCCGGCCCGCCAAACGCTGAACATCGTTGATACATTTTGGTTTAGCTAGGGATGTAATAGCCGTAATCTTCTCCGGGTTAGCCTCGATTCCTCTGTTAGACACCAGGAAACCCAGTAACTTGCCTGCCGGAACACCAAAGACACACTTGGCCGGATTAAGCATCATCTTGTAAACTCTCAAGTTGTCAAAGGTCTCCTTCAAATCATCCACCAGCGTCTCCTTCGTGGACGACTCCAACGAAAACACGCTTCACGGCCGGTTTAGCCCAGGTAGATCTCGCACGTTGAGCCGTCTCGATGAGGTCGGTGCAGATGTCCGGCTCAGGCCCAGGCTCACCGATTTTGCCAATGAAAACGTGTATGCCACCAAAGGGGACCCGATACCCGTACTCGATCGAATCGGCCTCGGGACCCCATCCTGCATCGTCGATGTAGATCCTGCCCCGACGACTCTTGGTCATCCGGCCCATAACATAGCCTTCGAGTCCCTTGAGCTTGCCCTCCAAGATCGTCAAACCATCGTGCGATAGCCCCACGGTGGGCGCCAACTGTCGTGGATTTGTCACGGCAGATGTCCTAGTGAAAGGACTTAGTCGTGGAGCCATCGCCACGGGTTTACTTGAAGGGGTTAAAGCGGACACAAAGACACGAGGGTTTTATACTAGTTCGGCCCCTTCGATGAAGGTAAAAGCCTACGTCTAGTTGTGATGGAATTTATATGATCTCGATGGCTAGGGAGCAAACAAGCTTCGCCTAGGCTCGAGTTGTCGTTGTTGTCCCCTCTGAACCGCCGCCGGGTCGTCCCCTTATATACACGGGTGACGCCCGTCGGTCCATAGAGTCCCAACCGGTTCATATTTGTATCCCGGTTGGTATCTCTGTATTCCTAACTTACAATACAAGTTATACATCAGGTCGGTTTACGGCTACAGATTCTAAAACGACTATAGGCCTTGGGCCTTCACCTGCTTATACCACTATGAAGTTAACTCGGCCCAAGTAGGCCGGTTTACGCCTAGTGGCAATATCCCCAACAGACTTCTTCCATTTGTCACTGACAAAGAGCACTGTAATGAAGAGCTTCTATTGCAGTTCTATGCCACATTACACATCCGAGGCTACAACAGGGATCCGAAGACTTGGGTCCTTGAGTGGATGACAGGCGACGTGCATCATGAAGCCAAATCTCAAGACATCATTGAGCTTACCTCCCTACCCACTCGTGGTGATCTATATGAGCCAGGTCGTCCTCCTTATGAGCGTGAGCTGCAGAGTATCTTTCAGAGGCATGAGCCAAACATGAGTGAAATGCTCAGCATGATGAAGCCTTTGCCTGTTGAAGCTGAATATCCCAAGGATTTCTTTTTCCAAGACCTTGAGTACTTACCTTGCACTATCTATCACATCATCAGGCATACTCTATGGCCTATCAAGGGAAATTCCTCTGATGCAAAGCTTGAAGACACAATGAAGACATTGGTTTTCTACATTTTGAATGGCATCAGATTCAACTCGCAAGAGTTCTTTATTTATTAGTTGGCCGCTTCAGCAATTGATCTATTTGGCCTAAAATTCAATGCTCCATGGGTTATAAGGCTTATTAAGCTTCACTCCTCCGTCACCTGTCAGGCTTCAGCACGCAACCATGTGGTGTTTTTGCCTGATGTTGACATGTCATATGAAGCCATTTATCCAGAGCCTGCCAAGAAGCCACTGCATCTTCACAATGTTGAGTTTCAAAGCTTCACTCAGCCAATTGATGGTATTCATGTGCCAAACCCTCCTGCTCTTGATGGTCATCTTGTTGGTCAGCTTCGCCTGCTACACCATGCAGATACAGATGCAACTGCCGGCACAATTGCTCAAAGGCCCAAGAAGCGATCTCGTGTTCTCAATAACCGAGAGCTTCTTGTATCACTTCATCAGAAACAAGCACTAAAAAAAATACACTTCCGTGATGATACGTGTTTGTCACAGTAGGTCGCGTTTTTTGTCATGCATGTACATCCATGACGATTTTATGACAGAATCAAGATAGTCATACATGTGCTATCATAGAAGTGTTCCATGACATTACCAAAATTATCATCACGGAAATGTCCACTTCCATGACGATAAATCGCGCGTCACAGAAGTGCTTTCGTCAAGGGTGACCAACACGTGGCATCCACCATAATGGAACGCCGTTAAGCTATCAGGTCGGGTTTTGGATTTGATAACCCGTTAATAGCCCCAACCAATGGGGATTTTCCACGTGTAAAATCATCATTGGCTGGAAGAAACACGTGTCGGCTCATCGTTGGGACAGATGTCATCCACTCATTGGACAGAAGGCGCCTATGATACGTCGACACGTGGCACGACCCAATAGAGGCCCATTCCTGTGAAAAGGCCGGCCCGTTTGACTTGGTCAAAAGGTGGCGGGCCGGCCCATGGAAAGCCTGTTAACGGCTTGTTCGCATATAGCCCATTTACAACCCGCTAACCCAAGGCCCGTTACGCCCTATCCAAATTAGGCCTAGTAGCGTCATTTGGGCCATCCAATATGATTCCAGCCCGTTTTCACTTCTGGCCCATGTATGGCCCATGACGTCTTTCGGCCCATATGAGGCCCTTTGTAACTCTTGGCCCATTAACGGCCCGTGGTAAAACTGGCCTGCAGTGAACAATGTATCACTTTATACCCATTAATGACCCGTGGTGAAACTGGCCCGTAATGAACAGTGTATCACTTTATACCCATTAGCAGCCCGTTATTCTGTTGGGCCATTTCCAGCCCATGTTATCTTTCAGCCTTCTCAGAGCCCATTTACTCTTGGGCTCATTTCCAGCATTCGTTTACTTACGGCCCGTTACTGTCATTTTCTGCTTGTGGGCTAAATTCAGCCCGAGGTTACAGTCAGCCCGTTTTGTGGCCCGTTAATACGTTGGGCCGTTTTCATAGCGTCATCAAATGCGGCCGATTAACGACGGCCCGTTATGGTCGGCCCATGAACAAACGATTCCAACTCTAGCCCGTTTACGGCCATAATGTGGTCTGTTATTGGCCCATGTTTGGCCAACCGATCATACAGCCCGTACAAGGCCCATTGATGATACGACCCGTAGAAGGCCCATTGTGTCTACGACACGTAGAAGGCCCATTGTTTCTATGACCCATAGGAGGGAAATGGTAACTACAGTAAATATGTAGCCCATGGTTATTGTGGACTAGTTTTAAAAAATAGGTTATTGCGGTCACTAGCAAACCGCGGAAAAAGAACTGCACTGACTACAAGCAAAGAAATAAACAAGACAATAAGGAAATAAATAAGCAAGCAACTTACGCTAGGCTATCACGGCTATTACACACATTACATCCACTGGGCATCAAAGTTCGCCACCAGTGCAAATATAGGCAACACAGCAACATATAAACGCTGCAGCAAAACAAGTCCAGAACTGAAACCACTTCAGAAGAGCTCAAGAAACAATATCCTAGGTACCCATAATGCTGGCAAGATGCTTAGCAAGCTTATTAACTTTCTCTTGTTTGGCGCTTAAGTCCTCCGGCACTTGCTGTTGCACCAGAAAGTATGCATCTGAATTCTGCAGGGACTTCCTCAGTACTTCGGCTTCCTGTCGCATAACATCTGATCGATGTCTTTCAACTTGAAGTTGAGACTCAAGAAGCCAAACTGATTCAGGCAACGAGTTCGAAGAGCTGGTGCCAGCAGTAGTAGCCAGTAACTCGAACACTACATCAAGATAGGACTTTGGGGTTGTCTCAGTGTCTTCAATATAGTTTTTATCAGCTTTCTTGGAGACCAATAGGTATGTCTCACTATCTTGAACCTTATCTACATTACTTCCTTTACCATTGCATAACGGGGTACTCTTCTCCAATATTTTATCCGCGTTCTAAAAGAGAAACAAACAAACACATCACAGGTTTACAATGTAGTATATGAAACTCATTTTGGTAAACCAGTTCAGTAGTAAGGTGGACAAGATAACAGCATGAAACAAACATATATCTATGTAGTATGGTCACTGTATGGTCTATATCATTCTAGTTTATGTTGCCAAATCAAGATAGATATAGTTCGAATCATATCTATTTAAGACAAAGTAGCATAGACAGAATATAAGTGTGGGAAACTACACAACAATAACAACACTTGTAGTGTGCATGGCATGAGAACATAACTGTTTATTCAATTGAAACTGAAATCAACATAGAGCAAGTTACAACAGCAAATAGCCAAACACGTTGAAGAAACAGGTTTAAAACATACCTATTGCGCCATTGGAGTTTCAATTGCATCCTTCAAATTTGAAATTAGTTGGTATGAGTAAATACAGTGATGCAAGAGCAAAGTAGTATGAACCATAGCTAGGGAACCTGACCTGAGAACAATTCTTCTTCTGCTTTAAGCGTTGACTTGGGGTTCAGAGTGGTGGTCCTCGTGCTTTGGGCACTGTAGTTGCCTTACTAACTGCTCGTGTTTGGGTGCTCTGTGGTGGAGACGGTGCTGTGTCAAACGGGAACCGGGTGTCTATCTGCTGGGGTTGGGGTTAGAAGGGGTGTAGCTGGTTCTCTGTACAACTGGGTAGGGGTATGATAACCCACAAGTGTAGGGGATCGCAACAGCTTTCGAGGGTAAAGTATTCAACCCAAATTTATTGATTCGACATAAGGGGAGCCAAAGAATATTATTGAGTATTAGCAGTTGAGTTGTCAATTCAACCACACCTGGATAACTTAGTATCTATAGCAAAGTATTTAGTAGCAAAGTAGTATGATAATAAAGGTAACGATAGCAAAAGTAATGTTTTTGGGTTTTGTAGTGATTGTATCAATAGCAATGAAAAAGTAAATAAGCAAAGAACAATATGTGAAAAGCTCATAGGCATTGGATCAGTGATGGATAATTATGTCGGATGTGATTCCTCATGTAATAGCTATAACATAGGGTGACATAGAACTAGCTCTAGTTCATCAATGTAATGTAGGCATGTATTCCGTATATAGTCATACGTGCTTATGGAAAAGAACTTGCATAACATCTTTTGTCCTACCCTCCCGTGGCAGCAGGGTCCTAGCGGAAACTAAGGGATATTAAGGCCTCCTTTTAATAGAGAACCGAACAAAGCATTAACACATAGTGAATACATGAACTCCTCAAACTACGGTCATCACCAAGAAGTATCCCAATTATTGTCACTTCGGGGTTGTCGGATCATAACACATAATAGGTGACTATAGACTTGCAAGATAGGATTAAGAACACACATATATTCATGAAAACATAATAGGTTCAGATATGAAATCATGGCACTCGGGCCCTAGTGACAAGCATTAAGCATAGCAAAGTCAAGCAACATCAATCTCAGAACATAGTGGATACTAGGGATCAAACCCTAACAAAACTAACTTGATTACATGGTAAATCTCATCCAACCCATCACTGTCCAGCAAGCCTACGATGGAATTACTCACGCACGGCGGTGAGCATCATGAAATTGGTGATGGAGGATGGTTGATGATGACGCCGGCGACGAATCCCCCTCTCTGGAGCCCCGAACGGACTCCAGATCAGCCCTCCCGAGAGAGATTAGGGCTTGGCGGCGGCTCCGTAATGTAAAACGCGATGAAGCTTTCTCTCTGATTTTTTTCTTCGCGAGACGGAATATATGGATTTGGAGTTGAGGTCGGCGGAGCCTCAGGGGGCCCACGAGACAGGGGCGTGCCCAGGGGGTGGGCGCGCCCTCCACCCTCGTGGACAGGGTGTGGGCCCCCTGGTCTTGATTCTTTTGGCAGTATTTTTTATATTTTCCAAAAAGTGCCTTCGTGGATTTTTAGGACATTCCGAGAACTTTTGTTTTCTACACATAAACCAACATCATGGCAGTTCTGCTGAAAACAGCGTCAGTCCGGGTTAGTTTCATTCAAATCATGCAAGTTAGAGTCCAAAACAAGGGCTAAAGTGTTTGGAAAAGTAGATACGTTGGAGACGTATCAACTCCCCCAAGCTTAAACCTTTTCTTGTCCTCAAGCAATTCAGTTGATAAACTGAAAGTGATAAAGAAAAACTTTTACAAACTCTGTTTGCTCTTGTTGTTGTAAACATGCAAAGCGAGCATTCAGGTTTCAGCAAATATTATGAACTAACCATACTCACAATAACACCTCGGTCTCACAATTACTCATATCAATGGCATAATCAGCTAGCGAGCCATAAGAATAAAACTCGGATGACAACACTTTCTCAAAACAATCATAACATGATATAACAAAATGGTATCTCGCTAGCCCTTTCTCAGTCCGCAAAACATAAATGCAGAGCACCTTTAAAGATCAATGACTGACTAAACATTGTAATTCATGGTAAAAGAGATCCAGTCAAGTCATACCCAATATAAACTAATAATAATGAATGCACATGACAGTGTGCTCTCCAGCAGGTGCTTTTAATAAGAAGGGTGATGACTCAACATAAAAGTAACAAGATAGGCCCTTCGCAGAGGGAAGCAGGTATTTGTAGAGGTGCCAGAGCTCGATTTTAAAATAGAGATTGAATAACATTTTGAGCGGCATACTTTTGTTGTCAACGCAACAACTATGAGATGGATGTATCTTCCATACTACATGCATTATAGGCAGTTCCCAAACAGAATGGTAAAGGTTTATACTCCCCCAACCACCAACAAGCATCAATCCATGGCTTGCTCGAAACAACGAGTGACTCCAACTAACAACAGCCCTGGGGGAGTTTTGTTCAATTATTTTGATTTGCTTTGATCTTTTTGGATCATGGGACTGGGCATCCCGGTTACCGGCCCTTTCTTGTGAATGAGGAGCGGAGTCCACTCCTCTTGAGAATAACCCACCTAGCATGGAAGATATAGGCAGCCCTAGTTGAAACATGAGCTGCTTGAGCATACAAAACAGAATTTCATTTGAAGGTTTGGAGTTTGGCACATACAAATTTACTTGGAACGGCAGGTAAATACCGCATATAGGAAGGTATGGTGGACTCATATGGAACAAGTTTGGGGTTTAAGGAGTTTGGATGCACAAGCAGTATTCCCGCTTAGTATAGGTGAAGGCTAGCAAAAGACTGGGAGGCAACCAACTGAGAGAGCGACAATAGTCATGAACATGCATTAAAATTAATTCACACCAAGCACAAGCATGAGTAGGATATAACCTACCATGAATATAAATATCATGAAGGCTATGTTGATTTGTTTCAACTACATGCGTGAACATGTGCCAATTCGAGTCACTCAATTCATTCAAAGGAGGATACCATCCCATCATAATCATTCTAATAGCATGTTGGCACACAAGGTAAACCATTATAACTCATAGCTAATCAAGCATGGCACAAGCAACTATAATCTCTAAATGCCATTGCAAATATGTTTACCTCATAATAAGTTGAATCAGAAATGATGAACTCATCATATTTACAAAAACAAGAAAGGTCGAGTTCATACCAGCTTTTCTCATCTCAATTAGTCCATCATATATCGTCATTATTGCCTTTCACTTGCACGACCGAACGATGTGTATAATAATAATAGTGCACGTGCATTGGACTAAGCTGGAATCTGCAAGCATTCAACTCAAGAGAGAAGACAAAGTAACATGGGATCTAAGTTAAATAAACAATTATGCATATGAGAGCCACTAAACATTTTCAATATGGTCTTCTACTCTCAACCCCCAAAGGAAAGAAAAGAAAATAAAACTATTTACACGGGAAAGCTCCCAACAAGTAAGAAGAAGAACGAGAAATCTTTTTGGGTTTTCATTTTAATTTCTACTACAAGCATGGAAATTAAACTAACTAATTTTTTTGGTTTTTCTTAAGATTTATCAAACACACAAGCAGAAAACTAGAAAAAGAAATTTTAACTAGCATGGATAATACAATGAAAGATTACGAGCATCGACGACTAGAATAGTGTGTGAACATGAATGTAAAGTCGGTGAGAAATACGTACTCCCCCAAGCTTAGGCTTTTGGCCTAAGTTGGTCTAATACCAAGGACCGCTACTACTCTCCCCGATGTACTGGGAGGTGTAATCAGGATACCACTGGCTGGCCATCTCCGGGTCCCACTGGTAGGATGATGCACAATAAGGGTCCAGTGCAGGTTCCGGCTCAGGCTCAGGTTCTGGAGTGGATGCTTGGCCTCGATGAGTGTACACCGCTTCCGGCATGACAAGAAAATTATCTACAATCAAATCAAACAACAGAGGCGCAGGTAAAATAATAGTCTCATTGTGTTTCTTACTAAATCATATGTTATACAAGAGCATCTTATCTTTGTTGTCAACAATGAACTCATGTGCTACCATGCTCTTGTAATCTAAAATGTAAGGAGGCAATTTTGTCTCCTCTTTCTCATGGTGCCTAATAGGTATCTCAAAATGTCTAGCAAGACGTGAAGCATAGATACCTCCAAAGATGGGGCCTTTTGTACGATTAAGGCTTAGCCGTTTAGCAATAATGGCACCCATACTAAAACTACTATCTCCAAACAAGGCATGGTGAAGAATGATAATATTAGGAACATTAAAGCTTCCACTATTTCCATGACCAATCAAGCATCTACTAGCAAATATGGCAAAGTAGCGTAAAACAGGAAAGTGTATGCTAGAGATTTTCGCATCGGAACCCTTCTTTGGCTCCTCTACAGTGATAGTGTTAACAAAGCGATCCACATCTTTACGATGGGGTTCCTCTAATTTTCCCTCAAAGGGTATCCTACATACCGCGCAAAAATTACGTAAAGACATTTCCCTGAATTCATCATATAAATAAAATGATACTGTAGGCGGTGACTTCTTAGGATAATAATAAAATTTTTGCACGAAAGTATTGGTGAGTAAGAGATAGTGATCGATCCGGTCGTGGAGGAAATCGGTGAGGCCTGCATTCTTGATCAAAGAATAAAAATCTTCATGAATTCTACCTTCTTTCAAGAAATTATCACATGGCCATTCACATGGCCGTACTTCCGCTATGCGAGGAAGATTATACTTGGCTTTTTCCTTCTCTTTAGCTTGTTTTTCCTGGGAGCCTTGGCTAGAAGAGCCCCTCAAAAGTCTCCTTAACATTTTTTGAAAATTTCTGAAATTTTAGTAACTTCAAAATAAAAGTAAATAAAACTAAACAAGATTGGTAGCAACTACTCCTACAAGTGCCTAGAGCCTATATCATGCATTAGAATTACTTGGGACCTCATAAATTTAACATGCAAGCTCAAGAACATGGTCACCTATGCAGCAAAAATTTGCAATGAATAAAGCACTAGAACAAAAACTAATTGGACCAATGGAGGAGTCACATACCAAGCAACAATCTACCAAAGCAGTTTTGTGAATGGAGCTTTGAGCAAGGAGATCGAAAATCGTAGCAAAATGAGCTAGAACTCGTGCTTGAGCTGGATGGGGATTTTTTTGGGAAGAAGATGGAGTGTGTGGGTGCTGGCATAAGTGGAGGGGGGCCACTAGGGTCCCACGAGACAGGGGGGCGCGCCCAGGGTAGGTGGGCGTGCCCTCCACTCTCGTGGCCTGGTGCTTGCCCCTCCTGCAGTGATTTCAGTGCCTAAAATCCTCAAATATTCCATAAAAATCATACTAAATTTATAGGGCATTTGGAGAACTTTTATTTTTGGGATATATTTTTTATTGCACGGATAATTCAGAAAACAGACGGGTAATATTATTTTTGCTTTATTTATTCTAAATAACAGAAAGTAAAAAGAGGGTACAGAAGGTTGTGCCTTCTAGTTTCATCCATCTCATGATCATCAAAATGAATCCACTAACAAGGTTGATCAAGTCTTGTTAACAAACTCATTTCGAATAACACGGTACCGGAGAAATTTCAAATAACACTAGGTTACCTCAACAGGGATATGAACATCCCCAATAATAAGAATATCATACTTCTTCTTGATAGTAGAGAGAGGAAATTCAAAACCTCCAATAATAATAGTTGGAACTTTTCCAATAGAATTGATGCTATGAACTTGAGATTGTTTCCTCAAAAAGTGTACCGTATGCTCATTACCATTAACATGAAAAGTGACATTGCCTTTGTTGCAATCAATAACAGCCCCTGCAGTATTCAAAAAGGGTCTACCAAGGATAATCGACATACTATCGTCCTCGGGAATATCAAGAATAACAAAGTCCGTTAAGATAGTGACATTTGCAACCACAATAGGCACATCCTCACAAATACCGACAGGTATGGCAGTTGATTTGTCAGCCATTTGCAAAGATATTTCAGTAGGTGTCAACTTATTCAATTCAAGTCTATGATATAAAGAGAGAGGCATAACACTAACACCGGCTCCAAGATCACATAAAGCAGTTCTAACATAATTTCTTTTAATGGAGCATGGTATAGTTGGTACACCTGGATCTCCAAGTTTCTTTGGTATTCCACCTTTAAAAGTGTAATTAGCAAGCATGGTGGAAATTTCAGCTTCCGGTATTTTTCTTTTATTTGTAATGATATCCTTCATATACTTAGCATAAGGATTTACTTTGAGCATATCAGTTAAGCGCATACATAATAAGATAGGTCTAATTATTTTAGCAAAGCGCTCAAAATCCTCATCATCCTTTGTCTTGGATTGTTTAGGAGGAAAGGGCATGGGTTTCTGAACCCATGGTTCTCTTTCTCTACCGTGCTTCCTAGCAACAAAATCTCTCTTATCATAACGTTGATTCTTTGATTGTGGGTTATCAAGATCAACAGCAGGTTCAATCTCTACTTCATTGTTTTTGCTAGGTTGAGCATCAACATGAACATTATCATTAACATTATCACTAGGTTCATGTTCATCACCTGATTGTGTTTCAGCATCAGAGATAGAAATATTATTGGGATTCTCAGGTGTGTCTACAACAAGTTCACTAGAAGCATGCAAAGTCCTATCGTTTTTCTTTTTCTTCTTTTTGGAAGAACTAGGTGCCTCTAAATTATTTCTCTCGGAATCTTGCTCGATTCTCTTAGGGTGGCCTTCAGGATACAAAGGTTCCTGAGTCATTCTACCAGTTCTAGTAGACACTCTAACAGCAAAGTCAAGTTTATTATTTAATTCATCAAGCAAATCATTTTGAGCTTTAAGTACTTGCTCAGCTTGAGTAGCAACCATAGAAGCATATTTGCTAATGAGTTTGAGTTCACCTTTAACTCTAGCCATATTATCGCTCACGCGTCCTATCTCGAAAGCATTATTCTTTAACTCTCTACCAATATAAGCATTAAAACTTTCTTGTCTAGCCATAAAGTCATCAAATTCATCTAGGCATGGGCTATGAAATTTAGTAGAGGGGATTTCAACTTTATCATATCTATAGAGAGAATTTACCTTTACTACCTGTGTTGGGTTATCAAGACAATGTGGTTCTTCAACAGGCGGTATATTAAGACCATGTATTTCTTCAACAGGTGGTAAATTCTTAACATCTTCAGCTTTTATACCTTTTTCTTTCATTGATTTCTTTGCCTCTTGCATATCTTCAGGACTGAGAAATAAAACACCTCTCTTCTTCGGAGTGGGTTTAGGAATAAGCTCAGGAGTTGGCTCAATTGGTTCAGGAATTGCCTCAGGAATTGGCTCAGGAAGAGTCCAATTGTTTTCATTAGTCAACATATTATTCAATAGTAATTCAGCTTCGTCGACTGTTCTTTCCCTGAAAACACAACCAGCACAACTATCCAAGTAGTCCTTGGAAGCATCGGTTAGTCCATTATAAAAGATATCAAGTATTTCATTTTTCTTAAGAGGATGATCAGGCAAAGCATTAAGTAATCGGAGAAGCCTCCCCCAAGCTTGTGGGAGACTCTCTTCTTTGATTTGCACAAAATTATATATTCCCCGCAAGGTAGCTTGTTTCTTATGAGCAGGGAAATATTCAGCAGAGAAGTAATAAATCATATCCTGGGGACTACGCACACAACCAGGAGCAAGAGAATTAAACCAAGTCTTAGCATCACCCTTTAATGAGAACGGAAATATCTTAAGGATATAATAATAGCAAGACTTCTCATCATTAGTAAACAGGGTGGCTATATCATTCAACTTGGCAAGAAGTGCCACAACAGTTTCAGATTCAAGGCCATAAAAAGGATCAGATTCAATCAAAGTAATAATCTCAGGATCAACAGATAATTCACAATCCTTATCAGTAACACAGATAGGTGAAGTGGCAAAAGCAGGGTCAGGTTTCATTCTAGCATTAAGAGACTACTGCTTCCATTTAGCGAATAAATTTTTAAGATCATATCTATCATTGCAAGCAAAGACAGCTCTAGCAACTTTTCATTCATAACATAACCCTCAGGAACAACAGGCAATTCATAATCATAGGGAGAACTTTCATCATCACTATCATCAATAATAGCATCTTCAATAATTTCATTCTCTTTAGCCCTAGCAAGTTGTTCATCAAGAAATTCACCCAATGGCAAAGTAGTATCACGCATAGAAGTAGTTTCATCATAAGTATCATGCATAGCAGAAGTGGCACCATCAATAACATGCGACATATCCAAATTCATAGCAGTAGCAGGTTTAGGTGTCGCAAGTTTACTAATAACAGAATGAGAATCTAGTGCAGAGCTAGATGGCAGTTCCTTACCTCCCCTCGTAGTTGAGGGCAAAATCTTGGTTCTTTCATCTTTCAAGTTCCTCATAGTGATCAACAGATATAAATCCCAAGTGACTCAGAGAATAGAGCTATGCTCCCGGCAACGGCGCCAGAAATTAGTCTTGATAACCCACAAGCATCGGGGATCGCAACAGCTTTCAAGGGTAAAGTATTCAACCCAAATTTATTGATTCGACACAAGGGGGGGCCAAAGAATATTATTGAGTATTAGCAGTTGAGTTGTCAATTCAACCACACCTGGATAACTTAGTATCTGCAGCAAAGTATTTAGTAGCAAAGTAGTATGATAATAAAGGTAACGATAGCAAAAGTAATGTTTTTGGGTTTTGTAGTGATTGTAACAATAGCAATGGAAAAGTAAACAAGCGAAGAACAACATGTGAAAAGCTCGTAGGCATTGGATCAGTGATGGATAATTATGTCGGATGCGATTCCTCATGTAATAGCTATAACATAGAGTGACATAGAACTAGCTCCAGTTCATCAATGTAATGTAGGCATGTATTCCGTATATAGTCATACGTGCTTATGGAAAAGAACTTGCATGACATGTTTTATCCTACCCTCCCGTGGCAGCGGGGTCTTAGCGGAAACTGAGGGATATTAAGGCCTCCTTTTAATAGAGAACCGGAACAAAGCATTAACACATAGTGAATACATGAACTCCTCAAACTACGGTCATCACCGAGAAGTATCCCGATTATTGTCACTTCGGGGTTGTCGGATCATAACACGTAATAGGTGACTATATACTTGCAAGATAGGATCAAGAACACACATATATTCATGAAAACATAATAGGTTCAGATCTGAAATCATGGCACTCGGGCCCTAGTGACAAGCATTAAGCATAGCAAAGTCATAGCAACATCAATCTCAGAACATAGTGGATACTAGGGATCAAACCCTAACAAAACTAACTTGATTACATGCTAAATCTCATCCAACCCATCACCGTCCAGCAAGCCTACGATGGAATTACTCACGCACGGCGGTGAGCATCATGAAATTGGTGATGGAGGATGGTTGATGATGATGACGGTGACGAATCCCCCTCTCCGGAGCCCCGAACGGACTCCAGATCAGCCCTCCCGAGAGAGATTAGGGCTTGGCGGTGGCTCCGTATCGTAAAACGCGATGAAACTTTCTCTCTGATTTTTTTTCTCCGCGAGACGGAATATATGGAGTTGGAGTTGAGGTCGGCGGAGCCTCAGGGGGCCCACGAGACAGGGGGGCGCGCCCCCCACCCTTGTAGACAGGGTGTGGGCCCCCTGGTCTTGATTCTTTTGCCAGTATTTTTTATATTTTCCAAAAAGTGCCTCCGTGGATTTTCAGGATATTCCGAGAACTTTTGGTTTCTACACATAAAACAACATCATGTCAGTTCCGCTGAAAACAGTGTCAGTCCGGGTTAGTTTCATTCAAATCATGCAAGTTAGAGTCCAAAACAAGGGCAAAAGTGTTTGGAAAAGTAGATTCGTTGGAGACGTATCAAGGTACAATCTGCATGAGTGTGGGTTATGTGTGGTGGGTCTGGTTCTTGGGCAAGTACAACCGTGGTTCTATGTGCATCAACAGGTAGCACGATCTTTTCTGAAGACCGTGTTTTTACTCCCATAGATACTGCCATCACCCCCTCCAATTGAAATGGCTGATAAAAAAGAAAAGTAATTGAATGTACAGACATTGTAAGATAGGCAGGTGCAATGGATAGTAGGGAAGAAAACAGGGCATTAAAGAATTCACATTTATGTTGTCTAACCAAATAGAACAGCAGGACATAATTTCACATATATGATGGTTAATTAAACAGGATAGCATGACACAATTGCACATGTATGATGGCTAACTAAACAGGATAGAATGACATACTTCAAAATATGATGACTATGTAAACAGGATGACATGATATAACTATACGATGTGTCTATTAAAGTGGTTGGCATGCCATAAATCGCAAACATGCCGTCAATGGAAACATGATGGCATAATATAATTCACGGATAGAATGACATAATTTAAAATATGATGACTATGTAAACAGGATGAGATGATATAACTATATTATGTCTTTAGAAAATGGATTGGCATGCCATAATTCAGATACATGCTGTCTATGTGAACATCATGGCATGACATAATTCAAATATATGATTTATATACTAAGGACGTGAGCAGAGGGCAATCGCATATATGATGTGTCAACTAAGGAGATGGCATTCAATATTTTGTATATGATGTAAAAACTAAGCATTGCAATATAACATATGCATGATATGAGTAATATAACCCTGCCAAGTTTGAGCATACACCTCAGGGGGATAATAGGACTGGTCATCTGCCTCTGAATCCTCCTCTGAAGAGCTATCTGTAACCAGCAAGATATCTGCTTCAGCAGGTAGCATTGTCTGCTATGAAGACCTTGATTTCACTCCAAATTTCTCCATCACCAATTCAAATGGCCCATGCACAGGAAGAGCAGTTGAATATACAAACATTGTCGACAAAAGCGATGAGAAATACAAAAAAAGGACGGCATGATATAATTCACATATATGACGCTTGCCTAAACAGCATGGCATTGCATAATTCACATGCATAATGCCTTGCAACAAGATAACATTGCATAATTCACATATATAATGTCTTGCAACAAGATGGCATTGCATAATTCACATGATGGTAATTAGACACTAAACATGTGGCATTCACACAAAGCATGTCTAAACTAAGCAAATGACATAGCAATGCAAGATACCATACACATGATATGAGCAACATAACCCTACCAAGTTAGAGCATGCACCTCGGGGGGGGGGGGAATATGACTGGTCATCTGTCTCTGAATCCTCCTCTGAGGAGCTATCGGTAACCAGCAAGACATGCGCTTCGTCAGATAGCATTGTCTGCTCTGAAGACCTTGTTTTCACTCCAGATTTTTCCATGACCGTGTTGAATGGCTGATGCACAGGAAGAGTAATTGAATGTACTAAAATTGTTGACAAATTTAACACGTAATAAAAAATGATGGCATGATATAATTCACATATAAGATGACTGGCTAACCAGGGTGGCATTGCAAAATTCACATATATGATGCCTGGCTAAACAAGATGGCATTGCATTATTCACATATACGATAAAGAAACTAAACAGATGGCATTGACACAAAGCATGTCTAGACTAAGCAGATGACATCTTTAATATATACAGTAAGCAATGCAAGGCACCATATGCATGATATTACCAACATCAGCATGCAAGTTAGAGCGAAGACTTCATGGGGTAAATAGGAGTGGTCTTCTCCTTCTGAATCCCCCTTAGAACAGTTATCTTCCTCTTGATTACGATCCGAAATGGGTGGAGGGGGGCTGCCTTTGCGCCCACCATGGAACAACGTCTGCATGAAATTTTATTGCCACGCAAGGCTCGTCTCTTTTGCTCTACATGGTCAGTTCTATTGTGTACAATAGCTGGCATGCATAGGAATAAAACATAGTGAGATTATGTAACGAGTGCATGCACAAATCCAGAGTGATGGTAGCAAAATGTGGATAGACCCAAACCAATGATAGCAGGCAGATAATAGCTTTAGTTAAAATATACAGATAATGGCTCCTTTAATGTTTGTTTGCACCCAACATGAAACTCATAGTAGACACTTGAGATTAACCAGATAGTAGACAGATAGTACTGATTGCTGCCCCAATATGTACCCCACAACCATTTAAAAACTCAAGTTTCAGCATTAGTTTGGACCTGACTCGGAGTCTAATAGGTGAACACGACGATAATGTAGCATGTCATCATATTAAGCAACGCATAAAGTAAGCAGAAACGGAAGAGTGCAACCTCTCTTGCGGACCCGTGTAGTCCTCAAGGTCATCAGCTCAGTTGATGATGGTAATGCAGTTGTCGTGGCTGCCAGCGGCGGGGAAGAAGATCTGAGGCGGTGAAGACAGTCTGGAGAGCGGATCCCTACTGTGGTGAACCCTTCCGTTGTTGGAGCAGCTGAGCTGGGGTGGAACACAGCGCCGCAGGAGCAGGACAAACCACACAAGGTTTTCTTTGACACATATCTGTAACAGAAGTAATTGAGTAAGGGCTTGTTTGAATTTGAGGATTCTAACAATGCAGGGATAGGAAATAGACAGGAATAGGATAGGAATGCACGTGCAAACAGAGAATTTAAAAACACAGGATTTCTGCCAATCTGGGTGTTTGATTCACAACAATTGGAAGATCACAGGATGCAAAAAAGCATGGTGAGATTAAGTCAAACCACAATAAAATGTACGGTTCTAATGCTATTATGCTACTATCTCTTAGTCTTGTGCTTGATGAATAGGAATATGAAAAGGAGGACAAGTGGAAATTAGAATTCCTACGGTTTTTCTTTCAAGGAAACACTAAAGGAACAAATAGTATAGTTTTCCTTTCCTCCATTCCTTTGCACCAAATTCATGAAAAGTAGTACCTTAAGAAACTTTCCAATTCCTATGTTTTTCATTCACTTTTCCTTTCAAGCACTGGCGATTCTAGTAGGCAGGCTTGGGCAAGGAAAATTCTACACTAAAAAAATGTTTTTGTGCTACTTCTATTACTTTGGACCCAGGCCACTGCCATACTAGCTCAACTCCCAGGCCCATCGACAAATGCACAGCTCAAACGCGCAGAGATAAATAATGATGGCATTCAAGAGAGTCCATCACGAATAGCTAAGTTGTGTGGTACCTCACTGCTTGTCATATAGTAGGATAAAATAATCGTATTTCCCGTTACTACTAGTGCTCAGTGGACAATATATATAACTTGTAGAGTAAAAAAGAGATGCAATAAGTGTACAACCTCTTTGGCGAAGCCATGTCGATCTCAGCGTGATTGGGTTGGCCAGTGAGGATGCTCTGGCTGACTTGGCTATCGGAGGAGGGGAAGAAGATCTTAGGTGTCTGGAGATGGAGCCCGAGGTACTGCTCCGGTGTGATGGAGGGTTTCATCGTTGGAGCAGCTCCGGTGAGTTGTACGACGGCGAGGTTGAAGCAGGACAAGTGAGACAATGTTAACCTGAGTGGAATTCTAATAGCATCTCCAATACATGAAGTAAAATACATAAGCACAAAGTGCTAGATGTAAAATACATCAGCCGCTCATCTCTAAACTTAACTGTAGAAACCGAATTTAACTGTCGAAACTGAACTTAACTGTCGAAACTGAATTTTGCTGTCGAAACTTAATTTTGCTGTCGAAACTGAACGCACTAGCAAGGTGAGGCTACATGTCGGTCGACTGACTTTTTCATCTATGGTCAGTCGATTTTGCAGTCGTTGGATACGAAATCAAGGGCATGTGGTTCATCTTCAACCTCCACCCCCCTGAGCCGCCAGCCACCACCGGCCAAACAGTAGCCCCCCGCCGCCCACGGCCGGCGGTGCGCTGCCCCGCCCGCCCCGAAAACACTCCCCACCGCCGGTCTGCCGCCGCCCCGGCCATCCCTCTAGGCCCCCCGTGCCGAGCTTTTTCTCCGGCGATCCCCACGCCACCGCCCCGCCAACGCCCCGCCAACGCGCCACCACCGCCTGCGACCACCGCCCCACCCTGAACCCTAAGATAGATAGTAGGGTACCTGTCCGGTGAGCCCCCCTCCCCGCTGCGGCTGGTTCTTCCTTCACCCCGGCGAGCCCCCCCCCCCACACCCCCTGAAAATCGACTGACCCAAAAGTCGATTCAGTCGACTGAAGTGTAGCTAAATCGGAGCAGCATCGCAAGCAAGAGCAAGAGCGAGAGCGGCAGCGGGAGCAAGAGGAATAGCAAGAGCAGACCAGGCACGGGACTGATAGCAAGAGCAGAGTAGCAGCGCGAGCGAGAGCTAAAGCAGCAGCAGCTCCTACTGATGTGGACGTCGTCGCCGAGGGAGCGACGCCATGGAGGAAGTGGCCGGTGACGCCGCCGTGGATGGAGTCGCGCCGTGTCGGCTCGGAATCGAGCGTCGGCAGCACCGTGAGATCGAATTAAGAATAAAATGCGGCGATTAGTGTACAACCTCTTTGGTGGCGCCGATTAGACCGCAGCTTCATCCTAGGAAATGGTGATGATGATGCTCTTCCGGTGGTGCAGGTGAAGACGGCGGTGTGGGAATGGAGGTGGCGCGAAAGACGAGGGGAACGTCAGGGCAGCTCCATGGAGGTGGAGGACGGGATGGCTGAACCGGCAGGACGACGAGATCGACGACGGATCCTCATCCGGTATGGTGGATGACGAACATCGAGGTGTTGTTGTGGACGATGTCATCAGGGAAGAGGCTCCGGCTGGGTGGCGGACGGAGCAGGGTGTGGGGTTTCGTCACGGGTTTTCGCGGCCTCGGTGTATGAATGGGTGGGCGGATGGGATGGCAGTGGGCAACCATGGCTTAGGGCGCGCTTGTCCGAAATGTGGGGTAAGTTACAAAAGTACCCCCACCGATTTGAGGCGGTTCATTCGGTTCAGGGGTACCACGGGCATTTCGCGTGTCGGGATTTCACAGGAGGTGGGAGTATTCGCGCGCATTGTAATTTCGGAATAGCAAGGCGCGGGTTGAGATGGAGGGAGTTGTCGGAGCACAACAAGACAAAGATATATCTTAAATATTTCGGGCTAACAAGGCGCGGGTTGAAGAGGCGGGAGTTTCGCAGCACGATAGATAGAGACGCTAGCTTGAATTTTCGGCATAACAAGGCGCGGCTTGAAATTTCGGAAGAACAAGCTTAACGTGACCCCAAAAAAGACAATTTGCACCTCAACACGCACAACACACACACAAACACCATTTAAACTAGAGTAAGGTACACGTGCATTGCACGCATGAGATTTGGCAACCAAATTATGAATAAATACCACATTATAGCATGTAAGCTTTGAGTCATATATGCATGATGTAGATGTTCGTTTAATTCTTATAGTTCATTTCATTAAAAATCATCTAGTTTTTATATGAAAGCTAATCTATTTCAAGATTCATGGAATTGTGCGTTGTAAGACATAAAGTAAAAACAAATAATGGAAAATCATGTAGAAAAACATTTGGGCAATTCTGATACGGAAGATTCTAGAACAAAGAAGAAGTGCTTGTTTTTTGATGTTTGTGCATTATGCTTAAGTTCAACCATGGAGTCTTCTAGATTATACATGTGGCGAAATCTGGTGGAATCTAGATGATATCCAATGGCCAGTAGTGCTCAAATTTACCATCTATGGACCATCGGATTCGCCTCATCCAATGACCATCTTTCAAAGTTAAAGTTACCCACACACAAAAAAAAAAGATATATAAAATAAATATATATAGGGGTATAGATATAGATATGTGATGCGAAAGCCACCCATCATCTCCATTTAGAATAGTGTGTCCATGCACGGATGCGACGTGGCCAAATGATGTCTGCCATCGGTATCTCAAATTCAAATCAGTCTGACCTTGTTCAATGTGTATACATTACAACATGCTTGTTTCCAAACCACACCGCGCAGATCTGCGTTATATTCAGGCATGCATGGGTTTCAAACATCTGGATCTCTTATTCAAATATTTGAATTCAACTTTACATTGATTATGACCTCACCTAGTCTTTTACACCCACACAGTCGTCTTCTCTTTATAATTGTACCACTAACTTTCTCTTGTGCATGCATGCACACACACTACCAGTCGGCATTATCCATCACACACATGCAATCTTTTTCCTCAGGTCGGTCTCCCTTGAAGGCACACACCCACACACATCCCCCTCTCCATCATATCGAGCATTCTTTATTCGTGCATGCGCAACGATCGATGTTCCTCTATGTATGTGTCTATATAGCTAGGTCTTTCATAGTTTTCCACAAAAATCGATCAATCGATATATCCAGTGAGGTCTCACCCTCTTTCCCATGTCCACATCGATCAATCTATACCTCTCTATATAGGATTAACATATATAGCTCATACACCCACATTAATTATATATCCAACGTCCCCCTCTCATCATCCATGCCTTCCGCTTCATCTCTCAGACGCGCGCACAATGGCGAAGACAGGGGGCAGTAAGGGCCCTGCCCCCCTAACATCACTATATATCGAGGCTAATATGAATGTGATCATTAGAAAATTGCTACTAAAATGGTTTAAGTTCATGAATTGACCCTCCTCATAAAGGATTAGCAATGCTTGGCCCCCTAGCTCATTTATTTTTCATGGCTCCGCCACTGCGTGTAACAGCGCACGTTCTCGCCCCCTCTCTCTAAATATCGATCTCGCACTTGTGCATTCCTTCATAGTCTCCCTCCACTCGGCCCCTGGCACCATCTTCTAGCCCCCCACCGGATTTTGCCACATGTACAATCTAGCAGACTCCATGGTTGAACTTAAGCATAATGCACAAACCTCAAAACAATAGTGGTTCCCTTTTGTTCTAGAATCTTCTGTATCATAACTGCCCAAACTTTTTTTCTAGTTGAATTGCCATTATTTGTTTTTACTTTATGCTTTACAACGCACAATTCCATGAATCATAAAATAGATTAAGGGCTCTTTGATTCAAAGGATTCTCAAAGGAATTTTGGAGGATTCTAATCATTAGGAATTTTTCCTATCTTGGTTGTTTGATTCGTAGGATTGTAAACCATAGGAATTTTTCCATATGATTCATTTGCGCTACATTTCATAGGAAACATCCCATCCACTCAAACCTCTTTGAAAGAATTCTGCGTTTTTTCTATGCACAATCAAACACTCGTACGATCCTGTAGGATTCAAGACGACATTCCACTATAATCCCATGTTTTTCCTATTTCCGTGTTTTGGAAATCCTACGAATCCAAGAGGTCCTAGCTTTTTTATAAAAACTAATTGATTTTGAATGAGATGAACTATAAGAATTAAACGAAGGTCTACATCAGGCATATATGACTCAGAGCTTACATGCTATAGTGTGGTATTTATTCATAATTTGGTTGCAAAATCTGATGCGTGCAATGCACGTGTACCTTACTAGTACTTTGAGTATGTGCAAAACACGTAAATTAGAATTCCAATGGCACGCTACACAGTGTCTCTCTTACAGTTCATGAAGCCACGTGGCACATGTGGAGGCGTTGTTGCAACCTCCTTGCATGGATTGATCACAGTGACGTGCTGCTGGTTCCAGAAGAATGTACTCGTCCTCCCTGAGCCATACTGGCGGTACATGCACGAAGCGAAGATGTGCACGCACGCCACACACGCACTCATTCCCTCGCACGCACACACGGGTACATGGGCGGACGCAACTTTGTACCAAGATCCACCCCATGTGATAATTTGACGTGCGTAAAGTCGTTCACTTCATTGATGGTCAATTAATACAGCGCATGCAAATTGAGTGGATGTCAGGGCGGAAGAAAGACATTATTACTCCACTGCGCGCATGGGAGTAGTTAAATCATGGGTTGCTAGTAGTACTTCCATTGGTCTCCTTCGTATTTTGTGCCAATTTTTGACAGTAAAATAATATTTACGCATTTGAGAAGTGTAGTCTACTTGAAATTTATGTTCCGCTAAACTCATCGGGAGCCGTTTCGGGCCTCGAAACCAAAACCATCAATTAATCTTTACCTTGTTCCCATCACATTCGAAAGCCTGCTCACACCTACTAGTATGTACCAAACCTGAACGTGTTCCTACTATGCAGGTATTAGTACTAGTGCTAGTACTTAGGTTATAAAAAGGGGAACTACTTAACCGAAAATTACTCTACCTTTCCTCCTCATAAGTGCTTCTTCTTCGTCCGTCCTTGCCATGGCCGGTGAGCAGAGCTCTAGGTAGAGAACTACTCGTAACAAGGGATCGACAACCAAGGCTGCGGCAAAAAAATAGAAGGCTCACCCGCACGCAAAGACCTCGAAAGATCTCTCACGGGCAGGCGATGGCTCCCAGGAGCGGCCTAGCCGCGGAGGCGAACATGACGAGTCGGCAGCGCTGGAGTCGTTATCCCTCGATGGCATGCCTAATCAGCTCAATAAGCACCTCAATAAGCAGAAGGAGTTCATCCAAGGCTTGGTGGAGCTGCTGAAGGAGAGCCTCGACGACATGCCCGCTGCGCTCAATAAGCAGGGGGAGTTGATCGTCGGCTTGGTGATGCTGCTGAAGAAGAGCATTGCCTCGAAGAAGAAGGTGACCAGCGAAATCCCGCGACTTCAGGAGGACAAGGCTAAGCTCTGCCACGAGATCGACCTATTGAAGGAGAAGAACGCCGGCTGGAAGAAGCTGCATGAGAATAGTAGTTACTCGATGAAGATGCTGCAGGCCCTCATCATGGAACAGAAGGAGGAGTTGGCGAAGCTCCGCATCGAGCACCCGGCTGCTGTCATGGTACGTAATGCGGCCGTGGAACAGATGATGATGGCTCGCGTCGAGAAATCCCACATCATGGACAGAATGAAGAAGATGGTAGAGGAGACGCGCAAGAAGATGGAGGTCGTGGAGGCGATGAAGAAGCAGTTACGACTCCGCGATGAATTAGATCATATGGGGTGATAATCTTCCTTCTTCTTTTGCTCCTGTGTTTCATCTTTTGCTTCGGGTGTTTCGCCGCACGTGTCACGTTCTCTGTGAGGCATGAATAGAACAATGCTTTTTTTTGAGGGAATGAATGGAACAATGCTAACAATGAGATGACTAGCAAATTAGATCATTTTTTATCGCCATATGGCACTGGGCTGCCGTGTTTCGTGCTCCTCCGTCATAGTACTACTCCAGTGGAAAACTTGAGTATACCGCATGGTCGTTTGCTCCTCCTCAGGTCGTCGGCGCATTTATACGAGCAGTCAAATCACAAGGCCCCGCCTTCCAGCAGTAATGAGCCGTCAAATCACAAAGGCCCTCGCCTCTCGTGAAACCGACCAAGCTAGACTGCCCCGCCCTCTAGCCTTTTAAAAAATGTATACTTTTGTACAGTAGTGTATCGATGGATTGCGCCATGGAGCAAAACTTGAAATTTAAAAAAAGGTGGTACATATAGAGAGCGCTCGTCGCCAAATTATGCATATAGTACTATTAAAAAGGCTAGTCACAATAATGGTGTCCAGCACAACCCACCCCTCAAATAAAACTAAGCATCCTGGAATTCTTTGACAAAAGTAAGCACCCTGAAATTCTTTGACAACTAAACTGCTGGCTATATGATGTTGGCCATATATATTGTACGTATATAATGTGAAGAAACGAGTGGTAGTACTATACCAACTAAAAGATGAAATGTAAGAAATACTAGTATGTACGTACTGAAGAGTTAAAGTAACAAGAAGAAACATAACATAGTTCTACTCGGGGCTCAGCATAACACACCCCTCAAATTAAATTAAGCACGCCTGAAATTAAACTTTGCAACTATTCCAGTAGACACTGCATTAGAACCACCATGAGCAACAACACTGCCACCTTACTCGGAGTCCTCGTCCACGTCCTCGACTTCGTCCTTGTCCCTCTTCCTCTTGGCCGATACTTCTTTGCTTGTCGCACACTTGGCTCTTGCTCTTCATCCAACCCTTGTAGATATTGAAACAAAGGTAGCCATCCATTGCAGCGTAGTGGATGTGGTCTATATCTAGTACATTCCACTGCCATGCATAACAATGAAATGTGTATGGAGGTATCTCCAGTTTACCGTACGAAGGATGAACCATGGCTCCTGTCAGGGTCAACATTGAAGGCTGACGAGAGGACACCAGCCGATTCTTCTGGAGGTCGAAGGGGTTGCCTACAACGAGGCCTATCCGACCCAGGACTTCTTTGTCGTTCCTAAAGTCTACAGTAACGAATTTGACTAGGTTGCTCTCGAGGAAGTCCTTAAAATCCAGGCATTCAACGTCGGCATGGCATATGTGGTAGACCAAGCATAAGTCATGCACGCAAACCTGGATCATGGTGGGCTTCTTCCTCTCTTCATCCTTTAGATCCTTCTCTCGTTCTAGGACTATGGTGTACTCAACATCTAGCCCAGCGACCCACTCATCATCTGAGTTTTCAAACATGCGTCTGAAGCGAGAAAGGCATCCTTTCACCGTCACGGAAGAACGGGTGTAGATGACATCGAACTCATCGCTGGTTATGGTTCTAACCTTGTACTCACTGCCGATCATGGAGATTTGGGACGCCATGGATTTGGGAGGAGGGTTAGGATTAGTGGAACTACCGTAATGTGAAAGGACGGGACGACTAGGAGCGAACCGCCGTGGTATTAAAGGACGTGCGGGGACGAGTAGGAGCGAACTGCCAAAGTGCGAACGGCAGGGTAGTGGCTTTCCATTCTCCCATGATACGGGCTTCCGAGAGCCCTTGGATCTGAGATCGAATGGTTGCATGGTGTGAATCTAGACCTATGGGTGAATATCCTATCATGGAGGGTTATTCTGCAAATTTTTAGCAACTTAGCATGCGACCGTTTGATCTCAGACCCAAGGGCTGCCAGCAGCCCGTATCATTGTCGCGCCTACCATGACCGTCGCGTCGCTCGCTCGGTTGAACCCTTGGAGATTTAACATGGTGTGTTAGGCTATCTGATGTTGGCATGTCATACATAGTCTTCACTTAGTCACTCATACTACAACAATGTTAGCTATAAGGTTGGCTATAAGTGTATTTTTTTACTTCTCTCTACCTCTTTCTCCGTACTCCCTCCGTCCCATAATATAAGAACGTTTTTGACACTAGTGTAGTGCCAAAAATGTTCTTATATTATGGGACACAGGGAGTACTAGTATTTATTGCATTTGCCAAGGAGTGACCTCTTCCAATGAAATGGTGTGCTTATTAGTTTTTTGTTGCTAAGTTTGATTCATTTAATTAGCTATAGACTCAAAATTGTCTTTTCACCTAGGTACACGTGCTTAGCACCGTTTCTTCCTTGGGTCACCAAACTAGTCTCTCTCTTCTTGATTAACTTGCCACATCTGACTTTATGCCTATGTGGCAAGCTTAGCACCTGTAGGAGCAAGTAAGGCTGCTTGTAATGGGAGTATCATAGGTAGTATCATGCATGCCAACTATGCAATCTTGATGAGGTGACGTCGAATTAAATGAAGAAAAGAGAGAGTTGAGTATCATAATATGATACTGTATCATATTAAATGATGTGTTACTATGTGTCATGCATGACAATAAATAAACTATCCTATGATACGAACACATGATACTATGCATTACGGATGTAGTATCATACAAAAGTATCATATGCATGATACTAGTATATGATACTCTCCATTACGACCAACCTAAGTACAATAGTGCACTTTACATGGCATTTTTGCATATGTGGAGGAAAGAGAGGCACGGAAAAAGTGGAGAAGTGGGCTCTCATGCAAGAGCCAGCCTCTACTACATGGTGGAGCATTGGGAGAGGCACCTGTATGGAGGTGGTCAAGAATCGGGAGACTCACGCCGTTCGTAGCGCCGTAGTTAAAATGATAATGGCAAGTCAAATCATGTGGCCCCACCTGTCCAGCAGTAACTCGCTGTCAAATCACACAACCCTACGTTTGCAGCAGCCTACTCCCTCATCTTCTCGCGTCTCTGTCGAACCGACTAGGCAGAACTGCCCTGCCTACCGCGCAGGAAAAGCCCCGCCCTCGACTTTTAAATAGTACAGTATACTAATTTTGTATCCATGGATTGCGCCATGGAGCAAAGCCTCTAGAAAATGGTGGTACCCATGTACGGAGTATACAGCACGCCCATCGCGTTCGCGTCGCACCCCAGATGGTCGGTCGGTCTGGCATGCTGCTCTCCGAATGGAACGCGCGTCATATTGCGTTTGCACACACGTGTGGGACTGAAATTGAGAACCGACCATAGGCACACTCCCCGGCCCCGCAAGTCGGGTGACTTAATAGAAGAGGGAGATGAGCGATAGTACTAGAGAAGTGTTGTACTATGTTGGTGCCTGGACGATTCCTGCAAGACACGGAAGATCAGTTCATCCATGCATGTGACCAGACTCCAGCAGACACGCCTGGATTGGCTATCGTCTACATATCGTGCAGGCTGTGTTGTACATGGCTGTAGTTGTGGTGAGAAATCTAAAAAAAGGTTTCTTGTCATCTCGCAAAATTAGGTGTCCTGTGGTTCGGATCACTGCGAGGGTTAAATAGCGACAACTGAGTTGGGCTAGTCATTGGGGGCACATGCACGAAGACTACCCGACTATCATCTAGGTCAAGGTGGCTATGTTAATTAGGAAATCTATCGACGGACCGCTTTTCTACAAGTTTATCTTTAATTTGAGCTTTGTTCCTCGTCTAGTTTGTCCGTCAGGATTCATGTTGTCTCCTTTGGGAAGTGAGGTTATGATTTCTTGTCATGTGGCATTTTTTCGTGTTATATGTTATAATCCGGCGCTTCAGATCAAAATGACGACAACTGCACCTCTGGGCCACGTGCATTAAGACTTCTGGACAGTCATTGACGAGGTCAAACCGGCTCCGGTAGACAAAACAAAACTATTACTACTCCACTATATAGGCAGGAGCCTCCACGCTTGCTTGCTAGTGTTGCTCTCTTCACACTGTCTCGGCCTCTCCAGATCAAAACACGACAGCGGTGGCCACTCTCTCTCTCTCTCTCTGCTCACTGTTGGTCACAGATCCAGCCGGATCCTCTCTGCCGGGGAAGGTGAGAAGGTGCAACGTTCACGCGGTCGTCCTCGGTGATGGCTCTTACCCACTGCTGGCGCATTCCGATCAGCCTGCCTTGCCGTTCTCTCCCAAGCACCGCTGGCGAGGGAGGGCCTCTGTCACATCCCTAGTTCTGGTATGCTCAAGGCTAGCTAGTCATTTGTGCATCATGTTTAAATTCCATTTAATTTGAAATGAGGATTTGTGAAACCCTCAGAATCATCTCTGAAAATGACCCAAATAAAAATTGTTCCAAAAATGTCCAAGGAAATGTTCATGTTGCTCTCTGAAAATATTGGTCAGAAGTAAAATTCAAACAAATATTTTAGGAGCTCATGGATATTTAATTTTGGCCATTTGGATTAATCCGATAATTATTTGCTTTGGATATATATTGTTATATATACAAAATATGGTCCAAAAACTATGCCATTTATTAAGGAGCTCTGGAATAATATAGTTAGCTCCTGCAAAAATTGGCATAAGGTAATAAAATGGTTTAGTATTTTTATTAAATCAAACAGATGTCAGAAAATTAGAAAACAGAAATAAAAAGGGATACCTACCTGGGCCTCCTCCCTGTGCAGCCCAGCAGCAGCCAGCGCCGGCCCAGCCCACTAGCCCCTCCTCTGTCGTCTTCGTCCTCGACAGGAGGATGGGCGCGTGCCCAACACGCGCGCGCGCCACCGCGCCACGCCACCAGCCTCCCTGCCTGCCTGCCCTCTCCCCTCCTCGTCTGGATGCCCCGGGAGACGCCACGTGGCCCCTCGACCCTCTCCCACTCTCCCGTGTCTCTCCCTTGTCTGCTCTCTCCCTCCCGAGCACCACCGAGCGGAGCTCGTTGCCGCCGCTCATCGCCTACGTAGCCATAGCCTCCCCCTCGCCTCTCCGACACGCGCAGAAGCTCCGCCACGACTTCCTCGTCTCCTCCGTCAAGCCACAAGACGCCGGACGCCCTGTGGAGCCGCCGTCGCCATCGTCTTCCTCCTCGGATGCCGCCGACCGCCGACTCCGATTCGCCGTCTCCAGTGCGTCCCCGAGCCCGCTTTGACGCCCGCTGCAACCGCGGTGAGCTCCGCCGCCGTTCCCCTCTCTCCGTTTAGATGCCCGCACGCCGTAGCCCTCCTCCCCACCACGGCCGAAGCCTCTCGCCGCCGGCTATGTCACCGTCGCGGCTAGAGCGCACACGCGTCATGCCTGAGCGCGTCACCGAGCTCAGCGCGGATCCAGGAGCACGTATCACCCATCCGTTCATCCAGAGGCGCTCTATAGCGAGTCGCCGATCCTGGCCGAGCTCCGGCCACCACCAAGGTCGACACCGTGCCCAAGTCCGGCCACCTCGTGCCCTCCCCCTGCCACCGTTGGATGCGCACGAGCCCCAGCTCCTCGTAGATGGGCTCGGCCATCGATTTGATTGCCGGAGCCGCCGTTCCGATCAGCGCCGCCGCGTCTGTGTGCTCGCCGGCGTTGAACTCCGGTGAGATGACGTGGCCCGCCATTAGCAGCTAACAGCCCGCTTAATTAACCCCCTGAGGCTGACATGTGGGCCCCGGTGCCCCCTAATCTTTTAATTAAGTTAATCTAACCCTCTGTTTACCCTGTGTCACTGACGTGTGGACCCCACACGTCAGATTTGACCT
Organism: Triticum aestivum; assembly: GCF_018294505.1. Lineage (NCBI taxonomy): Eukaryota > Viridiplantae > Streptophyta > Magnoliopsida > Poales > Poaceae > Triticum > Triticum aestivum. Next base: position 249,941,665 of record NC_057807.1, read on the forward strand.
GGTCAGCACCGTTGACCTGCTGACGCAGGCATGACGTCATGCTGACGCAATTATTTATTTTCTGGTTTAAATTTAAATCAGGAAATTCCAGAAATTAGCAAAACTTCTAAAATTCATAGAAATTCAACCGTAGCTCAGATTGAAATAATTTATATATGAAAAATTATCAGAAAAATGCAATCTTTCCATCTGTACTAGTTTCATGCATGACAAACCAACTTATACATGCTGAATATGAGAAAACACATTATGGCATATTAAGAGACTTATTTTAGAGTTGCATTTGAGCTTTTGGTTCAAATGGACTTCAAACCAAATGATTACTAGTTGCATTAGCTCAAACAACATCACATCTTCATGCCATGTTGATGCATCATATTGTTGCATATGTTTGTGTATTGATTGCCGACACTGTTCCTTCTCGATAGGTCCTGCTCCGGAGACATTCCAGAGTACCTGTCTGTGAAGCAGTGCCTCCTCTGTTGATTTACCAGGCAAGCAAACCCCCCTTGTTCATTCCGATAAAATCCTACTCTCTCGCTCTTGCTCTCTCAGTTATTGCATTAGGACAACAACGATTCATCTGCTACTTTGTGCTGCGGTAGTTGAACCCATTCCTCTGCATGACCTGTCATTGCCACAGTAAATAGTTGAAACCCACTAGCATGTGTAGGAGTTGATTGAGCCATGTTGTGTTCCTACCATGCTATGCCTGCTATTGCTTAGAGTTGTGTCAGGTCTGATTCATTGGGAATGAATTGGAGTGTTATGATATGTTCCGATGTTGAGAGTGAAGTGTGTGAACACGATTTGGTAAAGGTAGTGGTGAGAGGCCATGTAGGAGTACATGGTGGGTTGTCTCACTGGAACCGTCCTTAAGCACTGAGTTCTATGTATGTTGTCCAATGACTCGATACTACCACACATTGGGTTCCGGTAACTCGACCCCTCTCGACTTATTAACCAACTTGGTCTCTATCCAGGAGTCGCAACTAGTTTCTGGTGTTTGTAGGTAGTGCTATTTTTCTACCAAGTGGCACCCGGCAGGGTGGGCTTGGGACAGACTAGGCACACTTGGCCTGGTGTACTGAATGGCACCCGGATGGTGGGCTCGGGAACCCTGCACACATCGTTTGGGGCCGTGAGCGACACCCCGGCCGGATCTCCTTACGGATGGAACCCGAATAGGCAATAAACCTGGGCTAGAGTCTTGTGTGGTTAGTCAGGTCGTGGCCGACACCCTCGCCAGGCTTCCGCTTGAAGGTTGCCGAGATACATGAGTGTGCATGGCGGTAAGTGGCGAGAGAGTGTGTGAAGAAGTACACCCCTGCAGGGTTAACATGATCTATTCGAATAGCCGGGTCCACGGTTATGGACTTCTTGGATGCTTACATGGTACATAGACAACTTGAAGTGTATACTCTAAAAAGCCCAAGACAAGTGTGAGTGCTATGGATGGCCTTCTCGTAGGGAGACGGGGATGAATCCATAGTAGTGTATTGTGTGGTGATTAGTGGACTCGTGTGCGCCATATCACCTCAAGAGTTTCTGGTAGTCGTAGAATAGGATAGCCACTGAGTCAAAGCTGGCTTGCTGCAACTAAACCCCACATTACGTTCTTGATACACATGCATGTATGATAGGATCTGATGTAAGTCTTGCTGAGTACCTTTGTACTCATGTTGCTTTATTTATGTTTTTGCAGCGGAGACTTCGGTCTTAATAGTGTTCTCGTGGACTTCGACGAGTAGCTTGTACCTCAGCTACGATCTTGATCGGACGTTGTAGGTAGTCAGGCTTTTCAGCCTTTTTCATTTGTAGATGTCTGTACTCAGACATGTAATGCTTCCGCTTGTTGCTTGATTGCTCTGAATGTTGGGTCATGTGACCCCTGTTTGTAATAAATGCTATGATGGCTCTTTGAGCCTTATCTATATGAGTTGTTGAGTTATGTTGTGATGCCATGTTGTACAGCACATACTTGCATGTTATGCGTACGTGTAATGTGTATTGCTATGTGTGGGATCTGACTATCTAGTTGTTTATCCTTAGTAGCCTCTATTACCGGGAAATGTCTCCTAGTGCTTCCACTGAGCCATGGTAGCGTGCTACTGCTCTGAAACACTTAGGCTGGCCGGCATGTGTCCTTCTTCGTTCCTGTGTCTGTTCCTTCGGGGAAATGTCACGCGATGAATACCGGAGTCCTGTTAGCCCGCTACAACCCGGTTCACCGGAGTCCTGTTAGCCCAGTGCTAGAGCCTGGATTCACTTGCTGATGACCGACACGTTCGATGCTGGGTCATGGATGCCTGTCCCTATAAGTTTGTGCCACTTTGGGTTTACGACTAGCCATGTTAGCCCGGGCTCCTTATCATATGGATGCTAGCGACACTGTCATATACGTGTGCCAAAAGGCGCAAACGGTCCCGGGCAAAGGTAAGGCGACACCCGCGGGGATACCGTGCGTGAGGCCGCAAAGTGATATGAGGTGTTACATGCTAGATCGATGTGGCATTGAGTCAGGGTCCTGACAGCCTTGGTATCAGAGCCTGACTGCCTGTAGGATTACCAAGCCAAACTGGTCGAAGTTGAGTCTAGAAATTCTTTAGTTATATAAGGGAATTGATTGTGGGAAGGAACATAAGGCTCTTTTTACTCCTTATACCTCATGGCCTTCTGATCTGAGTCGTCCTATCTTTCCTACGGGGTTAAGGAACTAGGCTTTCTCTTCCGTCTATCAGGATCACGTGTTACTACTCCGTAGTCCCATAGGATTGGTTGATCAGAGTCATACCCCAGTTTTGAGTATTTCCGGTGTAGTCTGTTTAGTATGATCTCAGAACCTTGAGTAATGCTGATGAGTATGTTACCACCCCATTTTTAGTAGGATGTCTCATTCTGAGCATTTTACTGCCGTTATGCTGCCGGAATTTCCCTAGGAGTTCGAGAGATACTAATTCCTTGTCCTACATTCTACAGTCTATAGTTGATGCTGACTCCGTCCCTGGTTTCGTTTCTCAGGATGTCATCAAGTTCTATTATTTGTAGCCAGAACCATGAAGATGGTAGGGATGAGGATCCTCCCGACCCGCCTTCGTTGACACAGTTCATGTTAGAAATGGAGAGGAACAAGCGTGAGTCTAACCGTTTGTTGGCACGTATCGAGGAGAACACCGCACATCAGTCCAATAAGTATGCGACCATTCATGACTTCATTCGCTTGCACCCACCTACCTTTCATCATTCCATCGAGCCACTCGATGCAGATGACTGGCTCCGTAGCATCACTCATAAGCTGCGTTCCGCGAGCGTAGCTGAAGATGACAAGGTCACTTATGCCACATGCCACCTGGAAGGTCCTGCTAGTTTTTGGTGGCAGAACTATGAGGCTATGCTTCCAGCTGGCCAGAATCCTACCTGGAGAGATTTCACTGAGGCTTTTCGCGAGCATCACATTCCTGAAGCCCTCATCGATCGCAAGAGAGAAGAGTTCTGTAGTTTCACCCAGAGTAAGATGGCTGTTGATGCTTATAGTAGAGAGTTTGAGAACCTCGCTCGCTATGCCACAGAAGAAGTGTCCACGGACGCCAAGAAGAAGGCTAGGTTTCGGAAGGGTCTCAACCCCAAGTTGCGTCGTGATCTCCACCTGCATCATTGTGATACATTCCAAGCCCTTGTGAACAAATCCATCAATGCAGAGACAGCTCAGCTCACCTACGAGGAGTCTCGTAAGCACGCTCGTGATTTGGGATCTTCTTCCAGTTCTAGTTCTCAAAAGCGCCGGATTTGGGTTCCAAACTACGCTCTTCCTTCCGGATATGCACCGAGGCCATCCCATGTGGTGCCTCCCCCAGCTCAGTCGTATGTTCCACCCAGGCCTACTGGTAGACCGTTTGTCAGTGCGGGTCCACGTCCAACTTCAGGGACTTGCTTCACATGCGGGAAGCCAGGACACTATGCACGTGACTGCTCTCAGACTAGTTATGCTCCACCCCAGCCCGAGAAGACTGTTGGCTGTGTTAAGCCATCACGCAAGATGATCAGTGTCAAGTCAGCCCCCACTGAACGTGGACGTGTGCATCACGTCTCAGCTAAAGACGCTCATGATGATCCGGATGTCGTTCTTGGTACACTCCTTGTCAATTGTCACCCAGCATCAGTTCTATTCGATACTGGAGCATCTCACTCCTTCATTTCTGAAGGCTATGCTCGTTTGCACGACATGTCATTTTGTGATATGCCAACTCCGCTTGAAATCCAAACCCCAGGGTCTAGATGGCAGACCACCAGAATTAGCCATGGTAATGAAATCCTTGTTGACAGACTTGTATTCCTTGCATCACTTGTAGCCCTCAAGTCCTCAGATATTAACATCATCTTGGGTATGGACTGGATGACAGCTCATCATGCCAAGATTGATTGTTACACAAGATCTGTTCAGCTTACACACCCATCTGGCAAGATAGTCACTGTCTCCACTAGAGTTGCAAAGCGTCAGCTCTATTCTCTTAATGCCAGCCCTCTTCCAGACCTTGAAGATATCCCGGTAGTCTGTGACTTTCCGGATGTCTTTCCAGAGGAACTGCCAGGTGTTCCACCTGACAGAGATGTAGAGTTCGTCATAGATCTTATCCCAGGAACTGCTCCAATCTCTAGGAGACCTACAAGATGGCACCCTTAGAACTAGCCGAGCTTAAGAAACAACTTGATGAGTCCTTGCAAAAGGGTTTCATCCGTCCTAGTTCTTCTCCTTGGGCTTGCCCCGTCCTCTTTGTTAAGAAAAAGGATGGTACGGACCGGATGGTTGTAGATTATCGTCCCGTTAATTTGGTCACGATAAAGAACAAGTATCCGCTCCCCAGGATCAACGACCTGTATGATCAGCTCGCTGGATCCTCAGTCTTCTCCAAGATGGATTTGAGGTTAGGATACCACCAAATTAAGATCAGAAACGGGGACATTCCCAAGACAGCCTTTGTCACTCGTTATGGCCAGTACGAGTACACCGTCATGTCCTTCGGTCTAACCAACGCTCCAGCCACATTCTCCCGCTTGATGAACTCGATCTTCTTGGAGTACTTAGATAAGTTCATCGTTGTTTACCTCAATGATATTCTTATTTACTCAAAGAACGAAGAAGAGCATGCCGAACATCTTAGACTTGTGTTAGAAAAACTCAGAGAGCACCGCCTTTATGCCAAGTTCTCCAAGTGTGAATTTTGGTTGCCAGAAGTGACCTACCTAGGCCACGTAATTTCTGGTAAGGGAATTGCTGTCAATCCCGAGAGAGTCAAGGCCGTTCTCGATTGGACTCCAGCTGAGACCATTAAACAAGTTAGAAGTTTCCTTGGTCTAGCCAGCTATTGTCGCTGCTTTGTTGAAAACTTCTCCAAAGTAGCCAAACCCCTCACGGAACTTCTCAAGAAAGATAAAAAGTTTGAGTGGTCCCCACAGTGTGAGTACAGTTTTCAGGAACTGAAAAGACGCCTGACTTCTGCTCCCATACTTGTGCCACCGGATTTCACGAAGGACTTTGTTATCTACCGCGACGCCTCACGACAGGGACTAGGTTGCATTCTTATGCAGGATCATCATGTGATTGCCTATGCATCTTGACAGTTGCATCCACATGAGGATAATTATCCTACACATGATCTAGAGCTTGCAGCCGTAGTCTATGCACTCAAGACCTGGCGACATTACCTCCTTGGTAAACGTTGCGAGATCTACACCGATCACCAGAGTCTCAAGTATATCTTCACCCAACCAGACCTGAACCTTAGGCAAAGACGTTGGTTGGAGTTAATCACAGATTATGATCTAGGGATTACCTACACCCCAGGCAAAGCCAATGTCATGGCTGATGCTCTAAGCTGTAAATCCTATTGCAACAATCTCATGTTGCAGCAAGGCCAACCACTTCTCCATGAGGAATTCTGTAAGCTTAACCTTCACATCACTCCTCACGGATTCCTTTATACCTTGGTGGCGAAACCTACCCTTGTGGATCTTATCATAGAAGCCCAGAAGCATGATACGGGGATTACCTGGATCAAGAGAAACATTGCCAAGGGTATTGCTGGTAGTTTCTCTATAGATGATCGAGGTGTTGTTTTCTTTGGGAACCGCCTGGTGGTCCCCAAGAAGCAACATCTGCGACAATTGATTCTTAAGGAGGCGCATGAATCTCCTCTCACGATTCATCCCGGTAGTACTAAGATGTATCAGGACCTACGCCAGAGGTTCTGGTGGACTAGGATGAAGAGAGAAATCACTGAGTTCATTGCTAAATGTGACGTTTGTCGTCGCGTTAAGGCAGAGCATCAAAGACCTGCTGGCACCCTTCAGCCTTTAGCTATTCCTGAATGGAAATGGGATAAAGTTGGTATGGACTTCATCACCGGCTTTCCCAGGACCAAGAGAGGGAATAATGCTATCTTCGTAGTCATTGATCGTCTCTCCAAAGTGGCGCACTTCCTACCTGTTCGAGAGAGTATCACTGCTAGTCAGCTCGCTGACTTATATATTTCTCGAATAGTATCACTTCATGGTGTTCCACTAGAGATCAATTCAGACCGTGGCAGTCTTTTCACTTCTCATTTTTGGGAGAGTTTCCAAACTGCCATGGGCACCCATCTTTCCTTCAGTACCGCTTTCCACCCTCAGTCAAGTGGTCAGGTGGAAAGGGTCAATCAAATTCTCGAAGACATGCTTAGAGCTTGCGTTATCTCATTCGGTATGGATTGGGAGAAATGCCTTCCTTTCACCGAGTTTGCTTATAACAATAGCTACCAATCCAGTCTCAAGAAAGCTCCTTTTGAGATTCTCTATGGACGAAGATGTCGAACACCTCTGAACTGGTCAGAAACCGGTGAAAGACAATTCTTTGGACCGGACATGATCCAGGAGGCAGAAGAGCAAGTTCGCATCATTCGTGAGAACTTGAAAACAGCCCAGTCTCGTCAAAAGAGTCAGTATGATCATCATCATAAGGATATGACTTATGAAGTTGGCGAAAAAGCTTACCTTCGGGTTACTCCCTTGAAGGGTACCCATCGTTTCGGTATCAACGGCAAGTTGGCTCCTCGTTACATTGGTCCCTTTCGCATTCTCGCTAAACAAGGAGAGGTTGCCTACCAGTTGGAACTACCCCCACATCTTTCTCGAGTTCATGATGTCTTCCACGTCTCTCAACTCAGGCGTTGCTTCTCGGATGCCATCCGCGGAGTGGACCACGAAATGCTTGATCTCCAAGATAACCTCACATATCGAGAGTACCCGGTTCGCGTTCTTGATCAAGCAGAGCGTGTCACTTGACGTCAGAACATCAAGTTCTCAAGGTTCAGTGGTCTCATCATTCCGAGAGAGAAGCTACTTGGGAGCGAGAAGATCGTCTTCGACTAGAGTACCCCGCTTTCTTTCCGTTGACCCCTGAATCTCGGGACGAGATTCTTTCAAGTGGGGGCGAGTTGTCACATCCCTAGTTCTGGTATGCTCAAGACTAGCTAGTCATTTGTGCATCATGTTTAAATTCCATTTAATTTGAAATGAGGATTTGTGAAACCCTCAGAATCATCTCTGAAAATGACCCAAATAAAAATTGTTCCAAAAAGGTCCAAGGAAATGTTCATGTTGCTCTCTGAAAATATTGGTCAGAAGTAAAATTCAAACAAATATTTTAGGAGCTCATGGATATTTAATTTTGGCCATTTGGATTAATCCGATAATTATTTGCTTTGGATATATATTGTTATATATATAAAATATGGTCCAAAAACTATGCCATTTATTAAGGAGCTCTGGAATAATATAGTTAGCTCCTGCAAAAATTGGCATAAGGTAATAAAATGGTTTAGTATTTTTATTAAATCAAACAGATGTCAGAAAATTAGAAAACAGAAATAAAAAGGGATACCTACCTGGGCCTCCTCCCTGTGCAGCCCAGCAGCAGCCAGCGCCAGCCCAGCCCACTGGCCCCTCCTCTGTCGTCTTCATCCTCGACAGGAGGATGGGCGCGTGCCCGACGCGCACGCGTGCCGCCGCGCCACGCCACCAGCCTCCCTGCCTGCCTGCCCTCTCCCCTCCTCGTCTGGATGCCCCGGGAGACGCCACGCGGCCCCTCGACCCTCTCCCACTCTCCCGTGTCTCTCCCTCGTCTTCTCTCTCCCTCCCGAGCACCACCGAGCGGAGCTCGTCGCCGCCGCTCATCGCCTACGTAGCCACAGCCTCCCCCCCGCCTCTCCGACACGCGCAGAAGCTCCGCCACGACTTCCTCGTCTCCTCCGTCAAGCCACAAGACGCCGGACGCCCTGTGGAGCCGCCGTCGCCATCGTCTTCCTCCTCGGATGCCGCCGACCGCCGACTCTGATTCGCCGTCTCCAGTGCGTCCCCGAGCCCGCTTTGACGCCCGCTGCAACCGCGGTGAGCTCCGCCACCGTTCCCCTCTCTCCGTTTAGATGCCCGCACGCCGTAGCCCTCCTCCCCACCACGGCCGAAGCCTCTCGCCGCCGGCTATGTCGCCGTCGCGGCTAGAGCGCACACGCGTCATGCCTGAGCGCGTCACCGAGCTCAGCGCGGATCCAGGAGCACGTATCACCCATCCGTTCATCCAGAGGCGCTCTATAGCGAGTCGCCGATCCTGGCCGAGCTCCAGCCACCACCAAGGTCGACGCCGTGCCCAAGTCCGGCCACCTCGTGCCCTCCCCCTGCCACCGTTGGATGCGCATGAGCCCCAGCTCCTCGTAGATGGGCTCGGCCATCGATTTGATCGCCGGAGCCGCCGTTCCGATCAGCGCCGCCGCGTCTGTGTGCTCGCCGGCGTTGAACTCCGGTGAGATGACGTGGCCCGCCATTAGCAGCTAACAGCCCGCTTAATTAACCCCCTGAGGCTGACATGTGGGCCCCGGTGCCCCCTAATCTTTTAATTAAGTTAATCTAACCCTCTGTTTACCCTGTGTCACTGACGTGTGGACCCCACACGTCAGATTTGACCTGGTCAGCACCGTTGACCTGCTGACGCAGGCATGACGTCATGCTGACGCAATTATTTATTTTCTGGTTTAAATTTAAATCAGGAAATTCCAGAAATTAGCAAAACTTCTAAAATTCATAGAAATTCAACCGTAGCTCAGATTGAAATAATTTATATATGAAAAATTATCAGAAAAATGCAATCTTTCCATCTGTACTAGTTTCATGCATGACAAACCAACTTATACATGCTGAATATGAGAAAACACATTATGGCATATTAAGAGACTTATTTTAGAGTTGCATTTGAGCTTTTGGTTCAAATGGACTTCAAACCAAATGATTACTAGTTGCATTAGCTCAAACAACATCACATCTTCATGCCATGTTGATGCATCATATTGTTGCATATGTTTGTGTATTGATTGCCGACACTGTTCCTTCTCGATAGGTCCTGCTCCGGAGACATTCCAGAGTACCTGTCTGTGAAGCAGTGCCTCCTCTGTTGATTTACCAGGCAAGCAAACCCCCCTTGTTCATTCCGATAAAATCCTACTCTCTCGCTCCTGCTCTCTCAGTTATTGCATTAGGACAACAACGATTCATCTGCTACTTTGTGCTGCGGTAGTTGAACCCATTCCTCTGCATGACCTGTCATTGCCACAGTAAATAGTTGAAACCCACTAGCATGTGTAGGAGTTGATTGAGCCATGTTGTGTTCCTACCATGCTATGCCTGCTATTGCTTAGAGTTGTGTCAGGTCTGATTCATTGGGAATGAATTGGAGTGTTATGATATGTTCCGATGTTGAGAGTGAAGTGTGTGAACACGATTTGGTAAAGGTAGCGGTGAGAGGCCATGTAGGAGTACATGGTGGGTTGTCTCACTGGAACCGTCCTTAAGCACTGAGTTCTATGTATGTTGTCCAATGACTCGATACTACCACACATTGGGTTCCAGTAACTCGACCCCTCTCGACTTTTTAACCAACTTGGTCTCTGTCCAGGAGTCGCAACTAGTTTCTGGTGTTTGTAGGTAGTGCTATTTTTCTACCAAGTGGCACCCGGCAGGGTGGGCTTGGGACAGACTAGGCACACGTGGCCTGGTGTACCGAGTGGCACCCGGATGGTGGGCTCGGGAACCCTACACACATCGTTTGGGGCCATGAGCGACACCCCGGCCGGATCTCCTTACGGATGGAACCCGAATAGGCGATAAACCTGGGCTAGAGTCTTGTGTGGTTAGTCAGGTCGTGGCCGACACCCTCGCCAGGCTTCCGCTTGAAGGTTGCCGAGATACATGAGTGTGCATGGCGGTAAGTGGCGAGAGAGTGTGTGAAGAAGTACACCCCTGCAGGGTTAACATGATCTATTCGAATAGCCGGGTCCGCGGTTATGGACTTCTTGGATGCTTACATGGTACATAGACAACTTGAAGTTTATACTCTAAAAAGCCCAAGACAAGTGTGAGTGCTATGGATGGCCTTCTCGTAGGGAGATGGGGATGAATCCATAGTAGTGTATTGTGTGGTGATTAGTGGACTCGTGTGCGCCATATCACCTCAAGAGTTTCTGGTAGTCGTAGAACAGGATAGCCACTGAGTCAAAGCTGGCTTGCTGCAACTAAACCCCACATTACCTTCTTGATACACATGCATGTATGATAGGATCTGATGTAAGTCTTGCTGAGTACCTTTGTACTCATGTTGCTTTATTTATGTTTTTGCAGCGGAGACTTCGGTCTTAATAGTGTTCTCGTGGACTTTGACGAGTAGCTTGTACCTCAGCTACGATCTTGATCGGACATTGTAGGTAGTCAGGCTTTTCAGCCTTTTTCATTTGTAGATGTCTGTACTCAGACATGTAATGCTTCCGCTTGTTGCTTGATTGCTCTGAATGTTGGGTCATGTGACCCCTGTTTGTAATAAATGCTATGATGTCTCTTTGAGCCTTATCTATATGAGTTGTTGAGTTATGCTGTGATGCCATGTTGTACAGCACATACTTGCATGTTATGCATACGTGTAATGTGTATTGCTATGTGTGGGATCTGACTATCTAGTTGTTTATCCTTAGTAGCCTCTCTTACCGGGAAATGTCTCCTAGTGCTTCCACTGAGCCATGGTAGCGTGCTACTGCTCCGGAACACTTAGGCTGGCCGGCATGTGTCCTTCTTCGTTCCTGTGTCTGTTCCTTCGGGGAAATGTCACGCGATGAATACCGGAGTCTTGTTAGCCCGCTACAACCCGGTTCACCGGAGTCCTGTTAGCCCAGTGCTACAGCCTGGATTCACTCGCTGATGACCGACACGTTCGATGCTGGGTCATGGATGCCTGTCCCTATAAGTTTGTGCCACTTTGGGTTTACGTCTAGCCATGTCAGCCCGGGCTCCTTATCATATGGATGCTAGCGACATTGTCATATACGTGTGCCAAAAGGCGCAAACGGTCTCGGGCAAAGGTAAGGCGACACCCGTGGGGATACCGTGCGTGAGGCCGCAAAGTGATATGAGGTGTTACATGCTAGATTGATGTGGCATTGAGTCGGGGTCCTGACAGCCTCCGACCCTTTCTTCCTCGCTGTCATAGTGTGGGCAGGTCCGGCCTCCCGCCGCCCACCTAGCGACATCCCGGCGACCATTAGGTATAACTTCCTTCAAAACTGGCCTTTCTCTACTTCCCGAGCTCCCGACGTCGCTGCATTTGTATCTTTTACTTTTTCTCAGGCCCCCTCATAGATAGGATCGATCGGCTGTTCGAAAACCACCTAATTTTTTTATGTTTAAGAGGTAAAACTAGTTCAGGCACTCGAATCTAGTACTACTTGGTTCAAACAAGGAAGAAAGGGGGTGGGGTGGGGGAGGATTTGTTACCTGAATCTAGGACTTGGTCGAAATAGGAAATAATGGGGGCAAAAAGTAGTAGAGACTAGCTATCCAACTGGTCTCTAGGTCTAATAGGGAAATAAAGGGAAACGCAGTACAAACTCAATATAAACCTGATCTATTGGTTGAAAAAGGAAAGAAAGTGGGGACTAGTGGACAAGTCAATAGAGTAAGTCCAGCACTAGATTTGCTAGCCTCACATAGTATAAGGTGGCTATACCGAACAAAAATGGGACCAACCCAGATATCCTGTTCTGATGTTTGTTGCCCCAAGCCACTCTTATGTAATGCCACTGGTAAAATATAGAAGTCGCACTGTTAAAAGTAAGGATGCGTTAAACCAATGTTGTTTTCAATGTAATGCCTCCAGTAATATGAATCAATGGCACTTTTTTACATGTCCTGCTAAATTTCCCATTAAGATAAGTTGGTTCTTTTCGTTAGAAATGCAATTGTCCTGGTCTGCCTACTCTCCCGTGCCCAAAGTAATGTCGTATTTAACGGTTGTCATAGTTAATCCTAATGCCCACACTAATATCTAGTAATGCCACTGCTTTAGAAATTGCTACTGTCCTTGTAGGATTGCCATTCAGATAAGGAACATGCTTCTTTTCATTTGATGCATGTTTCATCACTTGTTAGTCACCCTCCTTTCCACCTTTTGTGCAAACAGAGATATACATTTCACACGATCTTAGTTGAACTTCAAAACTGATATCCAAATTATAGTTGAGCATTCCAGGAGCTTCACAACCAACCTTGATGTTGCTCAATTTTATTGCAACTAATGAAGAAGAAGCTCTGTGGGTTTCGTTTTCTGATGGAAATGGAACCGGGGCTGGAGCCCTTTTCTTAAAAAAAATTTGAAGAAGAAGCTGCTAGCTCACGGGACATTGCTTCATTTTAGGTGAATTGCACCAAAAGGTCCCATGAATTGAATCATCCATGTTGGTGACAGAAAGAGCCAGTTGCAGCATCCCAGTGTAAGCACCCCCGGCCTCCATCCTTGCGACGCATGGTACACCCCGTTTGCCATCTGCTCGACCCTAGTGTCACTGATAAAATGAAGTAATAATACAGTTAAAATAGAGCGAGTGTCCTCTCTATCATTTCATTTCCAATGTAGATAAAGAAAGTGCTTCTCTTTGTTAATGTATGTTTCATCAACTAGTCCCATTGTTAATGTATAAGCGTTTCTGCAAACTGGGGTGCTTAATTTTAGTTGATCTATACAAAAAATAGAGATTTGAATGTCTCAAGGCACCTCCTTGTACTACCGTTGTACAGTGATGTTCATCACTGGAAGAAGGTGTATCTGGGAGACTTGGGATGATGTCCAGTATGAGGCATACCGTACGAGGCATCGCAGGGCCCATCTCGCCCTCGCAGCATGGCATACTATGATACTATCGCAATATTTTCTTCTATTTATTTTGTGTGTTTCATCAACTAGTGCCACTATAATGTAATCACGCTTTTTCATTATCTGTGCAAACAGGGTTATTCAGCTGCATTTTGGTGGAACTACACAAATGTACGTATGGAACCAGCATATATGCAGAGTGTGAGGTGTGCCAAGTAAAAATTACCGACACCAACCATGCTGCATGCACGCATTGGCATCCACCAGTACCAGTGGGATGTGTGGCGCTCTCTGTGGATGGATCTTTCTTGGTAGCAAATCCTCTAACCAAATACTAGTAGCTTATATTGGCAGTTTTCTAGGGAGTACTCTTTTCTGAAAGAAGCACCAATCTATTTTTCTTTATTTATACACTGTGTCACAACTTTGACCCAAAGGTCCAGAGCTATTTTAGGGTGATTGGCGTAGTACTCGGAGACTGATTGTAAGCATGATTTTCTTTAGCTGTCACACTGATTGTAAGCATGAGCAGGTGGAAGATTAGGTTAGTATGAAGCTTACCTTAAACCCTACCGCTGCCGTTGAAACGAGGCGAGCATCGAGGGAACCCTAGATAACGGCGGGGAAGCGATGTCGCGCCATCCGGCCTCCTCTTACGGTGGGAGAACGAACACTCTTGTGGCTCTGGCTGGCTCTGCACCCTCATGAACGTCACACCATACTCGATCGATTCGTTATCCTCTGGGTGCTCAACCTTTCACCTGTACACCCACCACCTCCGCCTGACTGTCGCCTCGGGCGAATCTGTTTGCTCCATCGCCCAGAGGAGATACTCGATGAACTCAGAGGACTGCGGCGTGACTACCGCCGAGGAGTACATGTACATCGCCGTCGTCTTGCTCTTTCGCATACATTGTCACATGGCCCGCATCGTCCTCGAAATCTCCCACTCATTGTCAAACCAAGTAAGGATCTCCTTCAACCTGGCTAACTTTGCCTGGTCACCGCCGGCTATCTGCCTGATTCCCTGCTGCATCCTCTCCATAGATGTCCTTCTGAGTGGTCCAGTGCTAGCTTTGGAAGATGGGAGGAGAGACGATGGTCTTGCAATAGAGAAGAGGGAGAGGCGAGAGGGTGGTTTTGGAATGGAGATGATGGAGAGGAGAGGAGGCGTTTTGCAATGGAGAAGATCAGAAGAGGGAAAGGCGAGACAGTGGTTTTGGAATGGAGTTGATGGAGAGGATAGGAGGTGGTTTTGCAATGGAGAAGAGGGAGAGGAGCGTGCGGCAGCGATTTAGGATTGGACGAGAGGGCCGACGCGCTGTGACTGGATCAAAATCAAAATCAATTTACCCTTCAATTAAGAAAGCGACCCCACATTAACTAGTCTCCTTTTATTCTGGGTCATAATTGACCATGATTTTCACACATAAAATAAATGTTATACGTTGCAAAAATAATATAATTTGAAAGTACATTCAGATACGAACCAAACGATACAATTTTTCATGACATGCATTCACATTTTGCTTGTCAAATATAGTACGTGGTCAAACTTTGACCCAAAATACGCAAAACAACAAAAAAATACTTCCAAGACCAGTGCCGCTCTTCCGCTCTTCTCCTCTTAAACCACCGCCGCTCCTATCATGTTCTAATCTAAATCCAGCGCCGCTCCTCTCCTCTTCCATTTCAAAACCACCGCCCTTCCTCTCCTGTTCCAGTCCAAAACCAGCGTCACTCCTCTCCAGTTCTAATCCAAAACCAGCGTTGCTCCTCTCCTCTTCCATTCAAAAACCACCGCCGGCGAGTGAAGGTGTTGTGGAGAAGTAGATCGATGGAGGAGTACAACCGATACATGAGGATCGCAGACGGCGACCCTGTGAAGCTAGCTAGGATGTTGGAGATACAATATTGGTTTGACAACAAGAACCAACTAGCGGCGACGGTGACATCCATGGCCAAATATCTGCAACAGAGCAAAAAGGCAGTGATACTCCCGGAGGGAGTCACGTGGGAGTACATAGAGCTGCTCCTTTGGGCCATGGAGCAAATAGATTCACTGAATCCGATCGTGAGGGAGCGGTGGTGGGAGTATCGATCCCAGATGGAGCATCCACTAGAGATTGAAGGATCGAGCATCTACAGGGTGCCGTTTGTGAGGGTCTCCTGCCAGAGCGAGCCGGTGGAGTGTTCGTCAACCGAACCCAACTGCAAGAGGAGAGAAGCAGTTGGCCCGACGACGCTTCCCCGCCATCCTCTCCCTCGTCGTTCACATCGTCTCACGGGGCGGTTGTCTGCTGCCGAGGAATAGGAGGGGATTGCCCCCCCAGCCCAATAGTTGGGCAGGTTGTGAATTGTCTGGAGGAGCTTAGGGTTGTCAGTATTTGCAGGTTGTGAATTGTGTTTTGTGTTGTGTATTTTGAGAGTACTTTCAGATATGAATGTCTTTTGAATTTCAGATTTGCAGTATTGAGCATATGAAGTATTTTATGAATTCTAGAGATCTATTTTTAGCACTTAAAAAAATGTAGTTTCATAGGAGTATAAAAGTGCAGACAATGTGATTCTCAGAGAAGAAACTGCAAGTTTCAGTTTCAGATAAGAAACTGCAAGTTTAGTTTCAGATAAGAAACTGTAACTTTCAAAGGCAGAGCGTTTATATTAACACGGCCTTTTCTAACAGGGTTAACATCATGTTGGAAGTTTTATTCATGGTCGAAAATGGAACTACCAGCTAGTTAACATCATGCTGATCAACATTCATGCATAGCACATCATCATATGATGCATAGTCAAAATGCCGACACAATGTCGAGTGTGCGAAACACAGAGAAAACGAGGGATGAAGTTTTGGCAAGTGCTGGACGTGGTGTGCGTAGATGACAATGGGGACCCACATGTCAATAAAGGCAGAGGCAAAAAAATTGGAGATATTTTCCCTGCACATGTGGAATCGAACCCGGCTGGAACAACTGTCGGGTAGTGTCACTTGGCCACTAGGCTAGTTCAGTAGTTTCATTAATAATAAGGCACTTCCTGAGGTGGTCGGATCCCCTCCTGCGCCTTTGTTAGCTCGCCACGACGCCGCTATCTGCCGTTGTGAACATGCTGAACAAACGAGAGGGATCTAGAGAGGACTGTACGTGGAGAGCTGGACAGTCGGGACCCACCAAGTCTATGGCCGTATGCAAGCAAGTGCCTCATCGAAAAAATATTTCCTCCTAATGCTATACTGGCATTGGGGCCCACGGGTTTGTCAACATAGTTACATTTTTTAGGTGCTTCAACGTAGTTACTATAGGAGATAAATTCACAATGAAGCCGGGGAGTTGGCAGGTATCATTTATTATTACTGGGGCAGCAAGTATCATCTGGGTTTTGGGCTACCCCGTCTAGGCTTTCATTTTTAACATGCGCAGCCCACGACCTCGGATGGGAGGTCCATAGGCATGTTTGTATTTTCTTGAGGGCCGTCATGTATCGACCGGCCTATGGACCTCCCATCCGAGGTTTTATTTTTCCTGAATATTGGCAGCCCAATTTATGTATTTTTTTGAAGAAAACGCAGAGGTTTGTTCTATTTTTCTATATAAGAATAGGAACGCCACGTCCAACTTATGTTTCCCTTCTAACTATATTATATACATTTAAATTATTTTATATGTTATTATATATTATTTTTATTGTCATCATATATTTAACAGATACTTACATATGTAAGAAAACAATATCCCACATCTTATTAACTTATAAAAATAATTTCTTAACAATAAAATCCTGGATTGTTTTGGCACGAAAATCCTAGTGATTGTGTACAAAACCTTGGTAAGATTTAAGGACGAATGTAATAATATCACTTATTATTTAAATATATTTATAACAAAATGCTCAACCCTTTTTTATTTTTTGATAACATTGCTGGCCCAACCCAACATTATAATTAGAATCAGCCCAGCAAAATCGTGTATTTCAAGAAAGTGCAAATGGCCTGTAATTTTTAGGAAATAAAATAAATGGGCTGCATGAACACTACATTATTTGTTCACCCAACCCAGCTAATGGCTGTAATTCAAAAAAAAAGATCAAATTGACTGTAAATTCTACCGCGCAAAAAAAAAGAATGTAAATTCTGAAAAAATGGGTTCAATACGTGCCAGGAGGCTGAAATGTGGGCCAATAGGTCGAAGCCAACACAAGTCGTTGTCAATTTAGTCAACAAATGATTCTGACATGTTAGTCGTTGGATTTACATCCAACGACCGGCATACATCTTCAATCTCTCGTCTTCTTCCTCCAGCGCCACCGGGACCACCTCCCGCCTCCTGCTGCTAGCAGCTCTGCTTAGCACGCTTCGCTATGAAGCGCTACTCCACCGTTGGCCAGCCATCCCTCCACCCCTCCACACCTCCTGTTCTTCTCCATCGACTGCCGAACCACACCGCACTAGAACCAGTTAACCCTCGTACACCTCTCCGTCTGCGACTCTACTCCTGCGTCTTCCCATCTCCGGCTCGTTCCTGTCCGGGGCCTCGCCGTCGTCCACCACCTTGGATGCGCTCGACGCGGCGTGGTCAACATGGTGAACGAACGACACCATCGGAAGTAGACTGTGCGTGGAGAGGCTGGCAGCTGGGTCCATGGCTGCACAGAAGGAAATGCCTCCTTATTACGCGCAAAATAATGATTCCTCCACCTAACATCTAGGACCCACCGGAAGGGCCTCTGTATTTTGCAAAAAAACGTGCCCCCCGCTGACAGGTCGGACCCACCAGCTATCTTCGCACGCAAGGAAGTGCCTCCTAATTAGGCACAAAAAAATGAATACCCCCCTGCCAGCTGGAACCCAGCATAGTGGGAGGCTGACTTGTGGGCCTACCAAGTTGATGGGGACGGAGGGCTTTGTAAACTTAGTCAATATGAACGATTCTAGCTCCTGTTACCGTACGATGTTCATCCAACGGCCGTAGTGCTTCTTCAACTTCTGGTCTTCTTGCTCCAACCGCCCAAACCAGCGCCGGTCGTGCCGTGTGCTCCTGCCTCCCGTGGCCGGCTGTGATGCCGCGGAGGCCTCACCACTGGCCAGGCCATCCCTCTACTCACCCACACCCCCTGTTATTCTGCGGCGATGGCAGCCTCACACCGCAGCCGAACCAGTGAACCCTCGTGCTCCTCTTCGCGTGGGCATCCACTGCTGTGTCTTCCCCGGCTCCGTGTCGTCCCCTTCCTAGGCATCGCCATCGTCCACCGCTGTGGTGCTCTCGGTGCGGCGTGGTCAATGTAGTCAACGACCGACTTCCACCGGAAGAGTACTGTACGTGGAGAGGCTGACAGCTGGGTCCATGGCAGCCGCAAGGAAGTGCCTCCTTATTATGCGCAAAATAATTATTCCTCCACCTAACAGCAGGGACCCACCGGACGGGCCACCGTATTTCATGAAAAAAAATGTTTCCCCTTGACTGTTGGGACCCACCAGCTACACCTTCACACACAGCGAAGTGCGTCCGGGCAAAAAAAAAACAATTCGCCCCCCTGACTGCTGGGACCCACCAGCTACATCTTCGCACGCAAGGAAGTGCCTGGCAGTCGTGACCCACCTGGTCGAAGCGTACGTAGCATTGTCATTCTAGTCGCGAACGTGTATGTACATACTGGTCGATGTAGAGGCGCGCACGTGTCGTAGTAGAGGCGCGCACGTAGCATGTACATGTACGTACAACGGCCAGGGTGCAAGAAAGGAAATATGGCCACGTACGTACATACGGGCGGGGTCTCAAACGCCTACTCGCGCATACATATGGCCAGGGCCCGTGTACATGGCTGGGTGGGAACGGAGAAACCGTGTCGTCGTCGTGTTCATGGGGAGGCAACGGAACGCGTCGTGTTCATGGGGAGGCAACGGAATGCGTCGTGTTCATCGGGAGGCAACGAAACGCGTGGGAGCCAACCGGCTTGGACGGAACAGGCGATGTAAACGAGGTCTAGCGTACCACAGAACGGAGGAAACAGCCTTGTGTTCGACCAGCCACTTTCAAAACGGGATCCTATTCATCGGGAGGGGTCTGGCGTACCGCAAAACGGAGGAAACGGACCTCCTACGGTCGAAACGGGGGTCCTGTTGATCGGGAGGGGTGTGGCGTACCGCAAAACGGACGAAACGGACTTGTGTTGGAGCGCTACGGTAGAAACGGGGGTCCTATTCATTGGGAGGGGTGTGGCGTACCGCAAAACAGGACTCCACGGGATACTGTTCATCTCCATCGTCGACCTCCTCTAGCCTCACGGGCTACTGTTCATCCACCGTCGACCTCCTCCAGCCTCCACGGGCTCCTATTCATCCAGCCTCCACCGTGCGCTACTCCACCGGCTACTGTTCAACCACCCCTCTCCACGGGCTCCTGTTCAACCACCCCTCCACGGGCTCCTATTCAACCCCTCCACCGTCTACTATTCATCAAGCCCTCCACGGGGTTGTCCTGTTCATCCAGCCCTCCACGGGGTCCTATTCATCCAGCCCCAACCGGCTCGATTGATCGGGGTCCTGTTCATCCAGAGGCAACGCCACGGGGTCCTGTTCATCCACCCCCACCGCTCACGGTTCATCCGACCCCCCCCCCCGCAACACTCACTGTTCATCCAGAGGCAGCATCGATCAGCTTCAGTTAGCAGCAGTAGTGAAGGAATCGCTCGATCGGGTTCAGTTAACAGCCATCGATCGATCGCTCGGGTTCAGTAATGCGTAGCCTGCAGTGCAATCGCTCGGGTTCAGTTAGAGCCCAAGGCCTCGCTCGGGTTCAGTTAGAGCCAACGCCTCGCACACACGCGCGTACGTGTACGAGATAAACGTGCATCGCTCGGCCCCCGACCACCCACCGTAACAGGGAACTCCCCGAAATTTTCCTCGCCCTCGCTTCTACCACATTTTTTCTGTCATGGACGGCCCAAAGAATGTCATGCAGCTGCGTCTCTAGCCCGCCCATGACGAAAAGCCCATTTTCTGTCATGATTTTTTGTCATAGAAGTAGGAGCCCACCACATCTATGATGATACCGGGTTTTGTCACAATTATCGTCATAGAAGTGTCATAAGTATGACAGAAATTTTTTTCGTTCGGCCCAAAATGTCACGGATGTGTCTTTTTTTGTAGTGAAGATAGGCATCACGATTGGCTGAGCGACAGATGCAGAGTCTCGTTGTTGATATCAATCGCATCCGCAATTTGGCTACCAAGAATTCATTCGTTTCTCATGAAGCCTATCGGCAGTCCTGGAAGAGCCTCACGCTGCTCTTATTTGAAGATAATCTTTGCGGAGATGGCTTCACAGAGCACTTCAAGTTTGATTCCAGGCCACCACAATCAGGAAGTTGGCATCCAACTCCTTCCATTGAAGATTCAGAGTACTCATCTTTGGTTGCAACTGTTGTTGCCAGAGTCATAGATGAAGAGGACGATGCCACTTCACCAACATTGGCTTCACTGCATCAGGATTCTGCACCAGGCCCTTCTACACCGCCATACTCCAGCGTCGACCCTGCACCAACATTTTCTCTGCACGGGAACGAGTAGATGATCTATGTCTTCAAACCTTTTTGGTCCTTACTGACAAAAGGGGGAGAAGCATATGAGTTGTTAGTCTTAAAGCGGGTCCATATGGGTCGGTTGCTTATTTTTGCTAAGTTTCACAACTCTCGTTCTTGAAAGTTTTGGCTTTTGAGTTGTAATGCTTAAAACTTGATGGTTGGTTACTTTCTGTAGCTACCTTGTGATGCGATGATAATCCCGCATGTAGTCATTATGCAGACGTCCATTTCTCATTATGCATATCATTATCTTCATTACCTTCATATATGCATGATGAATTGTCTTCATGGTTGAAAAAGATCTCCACAAAGTAAAACCTGCCATGTGCATTTGTCGGTGTTCTGGGAACGGGGGTCCCCAGATTTTCCTACTTGCGGCCTGCGGCGTGGCTCGAGTGGGGGCCCAGTGCAGCCCAGCTTCATCAGCTCAAGCTCAAGACCCTCGCGATGGACCAAGCCTCACGGGGCGGACGACAGGGAGCTTCCTCAGGAACAGCCTCATCAGGCAGGCTCGTGAGGAGGCGGAGAGATCAAGGCAAGGGTATGCCCATGACGCAAGCCATGACGATCAAGACCAGGCAGGCGCCAGGCGGGCGCCAGCCTGTGCAGTGTCCTTGTTTCCCCTTCGGTGCAAGGGGGTGCAAGCACAGGCCAAGGCATCAGGCAAAGGTTACCATTTCGGTGCAACAATACCAAGACTAGTAGAACGGCGGGACAGAGGTCATCGTGGAGCCCTGGACGGCGTCATCGTCAGAGCCTTTGGCAACCGAAGACCAACTTTAGTCAGGATAAGTGTACTAGATGTTCCCCTTCAAAATGGCCAATTGTTGGCGCCCTTCCCGCTCATTATTTGGGAAGAGGCCCAGGGCCTCCCTCTATAAATAGGACTAGCCACCACAGGGAGGAGAGATCGGATCGAGATCATGCATAGACTAGAGAGAGGCGATCGAACTCACCCGAGCAGTTCATCGCACCAGCTCAAGAACAGCCCCTCGCGAGGCTGTTCTCCCTTTGTATTGTTCATCATCAGCCCCCAAGGCAATCCACCAAACCACACACTTGAGTAGGGTATTACACCACAATGGTGGCCTGAACCAGTATAAATCTCGTGTCCTTTGTGTGTTCTTCTTTCTGGCCTAGATCCTTGCAAGACTTCGAGACCTGAGCTGGTAGGGGAAAGATCTTCGCGGGCACCCCAGTGTTCGAACCTCAAGGGTCTGCTGGAATCGGAAATCCGACATTTGGCGCGCCAGGTTGGGGTGCGCCAGAAGCCTCGCGTTTCGTCGCCTCGCCATTCAGATGCCAAGCGACCCGACAGCCAACACCGACCGCTAGGCGGCGTGGCCCGCCCACGCCGTGCCGCCAGCCCAGGGCGACCTCAACCTTGCGCCTCAGGCAGCTCGCGCTCCGCAGGGTGCTGCGGGGCATGGGTGACGCAGCCAAATGCCGCCTGCCCTCACACCATGGTAGGTGCAGTCAGCAGCAAGAGCTTCAAACCACGCTGCGGCCACAACACCGCACACCCGACGGGAGTAGGCGAACTCCAGGGCCACGCTCACGTTGGCCCGAGAGCTGCTACGGTGCCGGCTGCTGGCGGGCGGCCGCGACGTGTTGTTGGAGCAAGTAGCCGAGCTCCTGCATGCCGCCGCCTCGGGAGCACCTCCTTTCTGCGTCCAGCTACCACCCCAGATCCAGGGCGGGTCATATGGCGGCCTCATACATGCCCACGCAACTCCGAGCAGACTCCAGGCCCTACTCAACGCCAACCCGGCCATCAGCGACGGGCGTCAAGTCGCGCCTGCCCCATCTCCGGCCGGCAAAGGAGTGCACGCCGCGACCTTCGGCCTCGGTGGACCACCACGCCGCCACCCTCAAGACAGCATTCCAGGCCGGACTGCGTGGCATGTGGGGCATTACGGCGAGAACCGCGGGGCGGTGGCCCCAGAAGCTTATGCGCCCCACATGGTGGATCGAGAGTGCGCAATGGAAGAAGACCATGGCTCGTTCCTCGGGCCAGGCTGGGGCGAGGAGACACCAGAAGCTGAGCTCTTTCAGGAACCCCAAGAGGGCCACGACAATCGCACCGGTGGCAGCAACTATCTGGTACCACTAATTCCTCCGGAGCAAGCTTATGCTAACCATGGGTCGCAGGAGGTACAGGTCGCTGCAGCAGATGGCTGCCCCAATCCTGCAGCCTCTTACCCCTCGGGAGGAGGGCATTGGGGGCTGCAGGAGAGGGGCCGAGATCTGGGTTCGTCCCCGCGGCACTCGGCGCAAGGCGTTCTCAGGAGGTAGGCCCTTTGTCGGGGAGGTACCTCAGAGACTGCCCCCGGCAGAGGACCCGTGGTCGTCCGGGGAACCGCTGGCGACCGCTCTATCCCATTAGTGTCGTCCTTGGTCTCCGGCCGCCGTCAATGGCGGTAGAGTGTGGCGCAAGGTGGGGCCCTAGTCTGGCGATATGAAGCAAGGCCGGTACCTGTGAAGAAGGCCTAGTGCCTGTGAAGCTCGCCGCCCCGTGACACTCTCACGTAATAATGAGTGGGGCTGTACACGCCCCGGAGTCTCCGGAGAGCCGCCCTCGGGCCTCGGGGGATCCCGCCCATGCCCAGTGGCAGCACTTAGCTCTGTGCTGGTGAGAAGACGTCGAAGACTAGACTAGGTGCCGGACGCGGCTTTTTGCTTTTTGCCTTTTCCTCTTTGACGAGTTTCTTCGATTTGAATTTAAGTTGGATTTGAGCTTAAGACTTGCATTTGTTTGGGGAAGGGGTGTTTAGTCTCGTTCGAGCAATCTCTCGTGTTCTGGTTTCGGCCTTGCATCCAAGTTAGCATCAGCTGCCTCCCCTCGTGAGCCCCTCGCGAGCCAGGCCAGGCCGAGCACACCTACAATCCGGATCGCTATCGCCGCACCCTCTCCGGAGGTTCTCATCACAGGATCAATGGGTTCACCCAGAAGACACTCGAAGCACTGCGGCCCCGCAGGCCCGCTCGGGACTCATCGGGGCCAAAAGGTAAACAAGTCAGCTGACCCATCACCGGGCCAGTAGCTAAGCTCACACGCAGCGTTATGCTTACCAAGGTACTGATCGCAAATCCTTAGATGAGGGGCTTCCCCTCCCAAAATGATGTTACAATCTTCAGGGCCAAGCCCGAGCCTTCTTCATGCAGGGTAAACAGCGGCGACATACAATCAATCGGACATATCACTCGCTGCGTCTTCTGGGGCGCCTCCAGAGGCGTCGCTGGCGTCACTGACATAATCACCACCACCACCAGCAGCACCTCCGTTAGTGCCAGCCCCGTTCACAACACCGCCCTCATCAGCGGCCACGATCATGCCGTCATCATTAGACGCGAAGGCCTTGACGAGGGCGTCCACATTGTCCTCCACCCATTGCGCCAGGTCGCCCCGGATGGCTACGGGCACCGGTGCGATGGCGGCATCGAAATCGAAGTGGGGGTCCCTGTCCTGCAGATAGCTGAAGACACGGGAGAAGGCGTGCCCGAGCAAGGCTCGACTCCTCTCCTCGACAAGCCAATGAGACCTCTCCTAGCGGTTCTCCAGAAGTGTCACCACGTCAGTGAAATACTGGAGGTTGCCGGCATAGTTGGTCTCATGCGGCTCCTTGGCAGTAGCCTCGCAAATGTTGCTCAAGGCTGTGTTAGCCCTTTCCCTGAGCATTCGGAGCATGGGGGCATGCTCGTGCTCCAGAATCCGCCGCTGACGGATCTCGTCCTCATTCCACCGAGCAATGGCCTCGGCACCGTCAACCCTCTGTTGGAGAAGAAGCAGCTCGGCACGGGAAGAGGCCAGCTCCGCCTGCGCTACGCCAAGGGCTACTGCGGAGGAGTCCGCACCCCGCGTCACTTCAGCCAGTTTGGCCCTGAGGGCCGCAGTCCTACCCTCAGCTTCGGCCCTGATCAGCTCCAACCTTGCTTCGTATTCGCGCTCGAGGGCTGAGCGAGCTTCCGCCATGCGGCGGTCGACCTCTTCCTGGACTCGGGCTTCACGTGTGGCGACGTCATCCTCCGCCTGGGTCACCAGGCGCTCCCTCGTCGCCAACCTCTCGAGGTCAAGGTTGCGCTCGGCGGCCTCCAGCGTCAGCGCCTCCTCGCGCTTCAAGAGCTCGACCTAGTCGACGGAAGCCTCTTTGAGCGACAAAAGGGCCGCCTGGCGCAGTTCCACTTGCTGCTCCAGAGAGTTGCTCCAGGCTTGGAGATCCCACGCGCGCTCCTCCGCATCCTTGCGCCGTCGGTCTGCTTCCCGGGCCTCCTCCACGGCTTGGGAGCAGGCCTCTCGCGAGGCTGCCAGCGACGCTTCAGCCTTCGCGTTGTCAAGGTCACGCTGGTGACGCGCGAGGGCAATGGCTACCTTCAGCTCGCACCTCTCCTCAGCGAGGCGCAAGCCTCCGGCCTCAAGGCGCGCATCCTCGCCAGCAAGCTCCACCCCGATCCGGCTCACCGCATCCGCTGCCCCCTGAAGGAACTCTTGACGAAGGGCGCGACGCTCCCGAGCGTGCCTGCGCACGTCTTCCGCGTCACCCTCTACCACTGGTGTATGCGGAGGGCCCTGAAGCGGCATGCCCCCTCCCGTCGCGGGGCTGGGGGCTGGTACCCTAGCGACGCCGGACGGACCTTGCCAGGAGCTCGGCCTGGCACCGATACGTCCCCAGAAGATGAGCTCAAGACTGACTTCAGCTAGCCACCATCCACGAGCAAGGAAGGAGCGCGGGGCAAGCTGGCTGCGCCCCAGGGAAGCTCACGAAGGGAAGACAGCAGGCGCGCAGGCTCAAGGTGCCCAGCGGGATGGACCGCTTCTCCTACCAACCGAGTGTCTGGGGCGCTGCTTGAGCTCGGCGCGCCAAGGGTCAACAGCGAGGACGAAGCTTGGGGGTGGCTCTTTGGCCGTCTCCGCGAATTCGGCAGGAAGGGCCCTGAAAGGCCGCGGTCAGCTGCCAGAACAGAGAAGTAAAGGAGCAAAGAAAGAAGAGGACTTACTCGTCCATGGCAAAGTACTTCCTGCGCTTCAACAGGCGGCAGGGGCAATCGTCACCACCCAAGGCCTCCTTCCTATTGCGGAGGGCCTCGAAGTCTACGCGGAACCGGCCTAAGCGCTCGGCGCAGGGGTCGGTCTGCGGCATGGAAGAGGCGTCAAGATGGTCAGCGCCAAGGGGACCGGCCTGGGGGACGCCACCAGGCGCCGCCTCATGAGGAACGGCTGGGACCTCAGGAGCCCCAACCTCGGGAGCCCTAGGCCGCAACTCCTCGCCTGCCACTGCTCCAGGACGGGCTTTGGGAGATGCAACCTTTGGGGCTCCGCATGGCGTCAGCATCTCAACATCATCCTCTTCAGCTCCCGGCGGTTCTTGTCTCCCCGCTCCATCACCTGTGATAGAGCCGCTTTGAGCGACCGGAAGAGCAACCACAACGACTGGATTCTCGCGGGGCCCCGTGAGGCCAGCTGGGCGCAGCCCCCACTCGTCAAAGTTGGGCATATGCCTCACGAAATCGGCCCTGCCCGAACAAAGATACAAGAGGGCACCATCATGTCGAAGGCTGCCCGGGGAAGGATCGCCAGTCAGGACCCGGAGCACCGTCTTCAGCGCTTCAGGCGCCAGGTCTTCCTCCTGAAGCCTCATGTGGTCTTTGTGCCCCGCATAGTCCCACATCTGTCGAGAGTGGCGCTGGAGAGGAGCAATGCAGCACTGGAGGAACTCCTTCACCACCTTAGGCGTCGTCACATTGAGCGCCCTCAAACTCTCTAAGCGGCGCCAGACGAAGGCGAGCCGGGGGCTCATGAGCGTCTCATGACCCCAGCCCGAGTTGGGAACAACAGGAAAGGTTGGGTGCGAGAGCAGGGGGCTAGGTACTCCGACATCCATGTACAGCCACCGCTCTCTGAACCTGGCCTCAGGAGGAGGAAGGCTGAAATCGATCCCTGAAGCAGCCGTCTCCGGCACAGCGAGGAAGCTCACACACCCCGAGCATCGAGTGGGGTCGCTCAGACGCAAAGAGAAGAAATGGCGCACCAGGGCAACGGAAGGAGGAATGCCCACCATTGCTTTGCAATAAAAAGTGAAGACAGCCAGGAGGGTAATGGACTCAGGCCCGAGGTGCATCATGTG
This sequence comes from Triticum aestivum, assembly GCF_018294505.1. Classification (NCBI taxonomy): domain Eukaryota; kingdom Viridiplantae; phylum Streptophyta; class Magnoliopsida; order Poales; family Poaceae; genus Triticum; species Triticum aestivum. Next base: position 249,968,584 of record NC_057807.1, read on the forward strand.
GATCTGATAATGGGGGAGCACCGCATTGAAGAAAGCGGAAAATGGGGGAACCAGACCCGCCCACAGGGCATCGTCGAAGAACTGGACCTCCATGACGACCCAATCAAAGGAGCCATGGGACGCAAGCCAGACCATGGTCCGGCCGCATTCGTTGAAGATGGTTGCAAGGGCAGAGAGGACCTTGTTCAAAGCTTTGGGATTGAGTATGATGGACTGGTCAACGGTGGGGGCCACCGCCAGAGGCGAGCGGGACGACGGCATGGGCTTCTTCCCCTTTTCCTTCTTCGTTGGCGCCATGGCAATGGGAAGGGGGGAGAGTTCGAGTTGGATTGGAGGCGGAGGTTGGAGCTTGAGGAAGAAGGAAGGGCAGGAAACACGCGGACGGCGAAAGGGGAATGGCTGTGTGCAACCACGGGTCCGCCTAGCCGGGCGTGTTATGAGGCATCATGGGGAAGCGGAGGCGCCCACGTCTAATCAACCACCACGCGGCGCCCAAGGCCGCAGGCTATTGGGACTAGCGGCGCTTTGCACTTGCCCCTTCACTTCTCTGCTAAGCCAAGTCCGGGCGCACCTTGGGCCCGGCGGCTACTGTCGGCATTCTGGGAACGGGGGTCCCCAGACTTGCCTGCCTGCGGCCTGCAGCGTGGCTCGAGTGGGGGCCCAGTGCAGCCCAGCTTCATCATCTCAAGCTCAAGACCCTCGCGAGGGGCCAAGCCTCGTGGGGCGGATGATAGGGAGCTTCCTTAGGAAGAGCCTCATCAGGCAGGCTCGCGAGAAGGCGGAGAGATCAAGGCAAGGGTACCTCGCGAGGAGCCGATGACGTAAGCCATGACGATATAGACCAGCCGGGCGCCAGGCGGGCGTCAGCCTGTGCAGTGTCCTTGTTTCCCCTTCGCTACAAAGGGGGCAAGCACAGGCCAAGCCATCAGGCAAAGGTTACCGTTTCGGTGCAACAAGACCAAGACCAGTAGAACGGCAGGACGGAGGTCATCGTGGAGCCTAGGACGGTGTCATCGTCAGAGCCTTTAGCAACCGAAGACCAACTTTAGTCAGGATAAGTGTACTAGATGTTCCCCTTCAAAATGGCCAATTGTTGGCGCCCTTCTCGCTCATTATTTGGGAAGAGGCCCAGGGCCTCCCTTTATAAATAGGACTAGCCACCACAGGGAGGAGAGATCGGATCGAGATCACGCATAGACTAGAGAGAGGCGATCGAACTCACCCGAGCAGTTCATTGCACCAGCTCAAGAACAGCCCCTCGCGAGGCTGTTCTCCCTTTGTATTGTTCATCATCAGCCCCTGAGGCAATCCACCAAACCACACACTGGAGTTGGGTATTACACCACAATGGTGGCCTGAACTAGTATAAATCTCGTGTCCTTTGTGTGTTCTTCTTTCTAGCCTAGATCCTTGTGAGACTTCAAGACGTGAGCTGGTAGGGGAAAGATCTTCGCGCGCACCCCAGTGTTCGAACCTCAAGGGTCTGCCGGAACCCGAAATCCGACAGCATTTGCATTCAAAGACAAACTACTTATGCGCACATCTTCAGGGGGAGCTTATTTTAACCTATGAATACAATGCCTATGTATCTAAACTTTCACATACTTTTATCCCCATTGAAAACTTCAACCAGTTTGTCATCAATCACCAAAAAGGGGGAGAGATTGTAAGTGCATCTAGTGCCACCCCTAGTTGGTTTTGGAGTATTGAAGACAAATGTGGTAGAGGGACAGATGTGTTTGTGAGAATTGCAGGATAACACAGGTAGTAGTCCCTCATTGATTCGGTTTACCTACTAGAGATGACCCCTAAAAATGTATGAAGAGATTGAAGACAATGGTTGTTCATGAAGACATTCATGTTGAAGATAATGACGATGAAGATATTCACTTGAAGACTATGGAGTGTGAAGACATAGTTTCTTTCGTAGTTTCCTTTTCTTCTTTCTTGAGTCATAGGAACCACTGTACTGTTAAGTGGGATCCAAGCGAACAAAGTGAGATAACTGAAGTGATGTTCAACCAAATCCTATGTCTTCGAGCGAAGACAATGAGAGAAAATCTTATCCAGAGCTGGATGAGTCAGCTTTGCTTGTAGACCAAGTCAGGCTGTCGCGTGTGTTTGAAATCTGACCATGGACACATGTCGGTTCCTTAGTGACCAAGGGTCATTTCAGACATATCAGGTCGGGTTGCCACTTGGCAATAAATAGCCCACCCTCTACACCATAAATTGGTGGCTGCTTAGAGTTAGTGCACGACTTTTGTCATTTGAGAGCAACCCACCTCCGAAGCCTTTGAGAGAGAGATCCTTGCGAGGACAAAGCCCAAAACACCCAAAGCCAAAGAGTGTTAGGCATCACTGAAATCTTTCTATCCGTGCGATCTGAAGACTTGTTACACTTGAGGACTATGATCCTCCAACCAGTTAGGCATCACATTCTGAGGATCCAAGAGTCATTGTGGATTGCATGTGAATGAAGTCTATGAAGGTTTGGAAGTCTACCTTGAAGACTTACCTAAGTGATAGGGAGATGACTATGTGTTCTTAGCTCTAGGGGAATAAGGTGAAGACACAGTCTTCTGAGTTCAATCTCATCCTCGCTAACCGGACGTATAGTTTTCACAGCAACTGGAACTGATCTACCAAATCCTTGTCTTCACCAAGCAACTGGTTCTATCCCCTACCCTCCTTACTAATGCGGAGCATCCTATGGTCATCTCCATGTACACCTTAGCACATCAAGCCCCAAGTGGACCTACCGGAACTAAGGTGAACCCGCTCTTCTTTGAGAACATCATGAATATCCATTGGACTTGCTTGCTACCTCATCAAAGTGCTCTATGTGTCCTTAGGTACGAAGACCGACGACCACAAGCTGGTGAGGGACACCCAAAGGAGTTGGAGAAGGACCACAAGGCCACAAGGAGGAAGAAGGAGTGCAACAGGATCAACACTGCACCTCCCAGGCGACCCCGTGCCCACGGGCCTCGAAGACCCCGTGCGCACGGGCTACTCATGAAGTTGGCGCTGGAGCACCCCGTGCACACGGACATGTACCGTGCCCACGGGACCCCCGTGCGCACGGGCCCAACTTACCCCGTGTGCACGGGCCCTACAGGATGGCCGGCTGAGAGTGCATCTTCGGCCCCCCTTCTTCTCCTTCGGCCCCAAGACTATATATTCCGTACCTAGACCATTTGTTAGGGAGCAAAGTAGTTGATACACATTTGTGAGCTTTGCTCCATGGATCCACTCCACTTGGAGATCAAGACCTCCTCTTGGAGTGACCTAGCTCAAGACCCCCTTGTGGGAAGGATCTATCTAGATCATCAAGCCCTCATCTCCTTCATATGATTTGGGATGAACTCTACCATGTATCTTATTTCCCTTTGTTGTTCATGTACCTTGTGGATCTCATGTGTTTGATTGTCTAGTGGATGTGTAATTTGACTTGTTCTTGAGTGCTCCTCTTGTTTTCCCTCCTTTGTTCATCTTGTTCTTGGGGATTCCACCTCCAATTCGTGAAAGATCTTCTCTATAGGGTTCCACCCTACATCATATGGTATTAGAGCATACTTGGGATAGAAGTTTATCCATCTTGCATCTTATAGGTTGTGCACAAGTGTCGTATCCACCTATTGAGCAATCGTGCTAACGTATCCTTGAGTTGTGCAACATGAGCGTTTTCCGTGGACTCCACATTTTGTGCTCATTCCTTGGTTGCGCGACCCATTTATCTATCTGTGTGTGTGTGTTTCCGTGTACCTCATTTGCTATTGGTCTACTTGTTTCACTTATGAATTTGTGAATCTTTTCCAACATTATTGACTCTTGCTAACATTTTGCATCAAATTTTTGTGCCACTATCCTCACCGAGCTCTACCATAAGCCTTTACTTTGTAGGTGTGAGTGAACAAGTCCGGTACCAATTCCACTATTCTTTCATTTCACATTGAGTGATGCAAGATACATGCTCAACTTTGGGAAAAGGTAGCTTGGTATTGTTTATCTCATTTCCTACTAACATTTGCTCGAGTCTTGTGATGGATAGGCAAGGCATTTCCTCTCCGGTCTACAACAACAACGACGGCGTGAACGACTACATCACAAAAGCGTCCATCTTCGGACTACAACAAGAAATGCAAGGCGCACAATCAAGATTGCAAGAGCGCATCGAGAACCTCTCCATCGACATTCATCTCTCCAAAGCAAGGAAAAGGGACTACATCGACAGCAAGCTTGCCGCACAAAAGAAAGACCAAGATGCAAGGATGGAGTAGATACGAGCCTTGATCAAGTCGTCTTCCCCTTCGTCATATTCAAGACAACGACGTTCAAGCCACAAGTCTTCGGAGCGCGAAAAATATGCAAGCGCAAGTCGTACAAGTCCACATCTACATGGCGACCACCATCACGTTCGTGATCAACATCGTCATGAAGGACAAGTCACATCCAAGCATCATGTGCACGACGACGACGAGCACCTACGAGCTCAAGCACGACAACGACATCATCATCATGAAGATGCTCCACAAGCGCAAGTGCACAAGTCCCAACAAGCCCTACTTCACGCCAAGTCGAAGCTTCATAAGCACAAGAGAAGACCGCGAGACGAGCACCACCAAGACGGCGCTACGGATACACCAACCACTTTGGCATCTTCGCCAAGTGCTATCGAGGCATCTTCGCCTTTGGACGTACGGCATCTTCGCCTACTTCCAATGAGTACGCCTACAACGACTTCATCAAGTCCAAGGCGACCTCCTACGAGCGAGGGCGACACTTCCATCTTCGGAAGTCCCTCAAGGATGATGGCCGAGCATGGGAAACTCCCTTCGGTCATGGAGACGAGCTACAAGGTGCCACATCATATGGACCTCCAACACCAAGACGGCGACAAGACGGTCGAGCAAGGGCCATCCCCTTCGACTACGGCGACAAGCGCGAACCTCTTCAACAACATGAAGATGGTACCCATATTGGACTCATCCTCCGAGTAAACCTACGAGACCACGTATGATGACATGAGTGACTTTTGCCACCATATTGAGAGTGAGAGTGACTTCACCACTAGCCCCATATATGATGAGCCGCACCAATTCCCATGTGAGGAGAGCCACCACCACCACCACTTGAGTGATTTGAGTGCCTCCACCATATGCGACATTGAGTGCACCTACCTTGAGGGAGTGAGTGAGCCACCACCACATAGAGAGAGTGAGATAGTTGATGCGGCATATGAGGACATTTCGCTTTCTAACAACTTAACCTCTACCTCTATTGTGTCTTCTCCTTTGGTGCTAGGTCCCATATATGATGACGCGCCAATTCGCGACGACTACGTCCTCCCTTTGGACAAGAAGATGGCCATGGTGGAATATGATGCACCCCCCCACATGGTTCCATCAAGATGAAGATGACCACCATTTGGTCTTTCCCACCTCACCTACACCACTTGAGTGGAATGATAAAGGTAACAACGGTGACGGTGATGCTCTAGTCCCACTAGTGGACATTCTTGACATTGATTGCTTGCATGATGTTGATCCACCTATTACCATGCTTCATTCTAGTATGATTTCCCCCTGCGATGGTTTGCCCATTTATGATGAGTTTGATGATTGCCATGAGGAGTCTAATAGTTGTGATGCCATGTTACATAGGATTTCTTGTGAAAATTCTCTTGGTCACATCATGTTTGATAATCCGCTTGACTTGTCATATGCTATGCATGAGATCAACCATATGTCTTATTTGCAATCTCTTCATAGTGACTATGCATATGCCATTAAAATAAACCCAATTTGCACATATGGCATAGATGACAAACCCATGGTTATTGGCATTTGTTTTTCTTGTGATGATATTGATATGCTCCCTTTGCATCATTTATCTAATATGCCATGCCATGACCACCTAGCTTTGGATATGCATTGTTTTGGATGTTGTCCATTTTCTCCATATGATATTTCCGCTATTGCTCATGAGGAGGCCCCCATAGTTTCCTCATACATATTCGGAGATCTTGATACATTTCATACTTTGCATGATTCCCATGATTGCGTGCACCATTTGCATAACATGAATAACAATGCTCCCGATATTTCTCGTGATGCATTACATCCTTTGAGTCTCCATTATGCCATACATAATAACAAACCTCTCATGATGGATGACATGTTTCTATATCACGCATCTCATTTATTTGAGCATTAGCTATTTTGTGCTCACCGACAAATGCACGTGCGCATCATGGTGGACAGGATTATGTTGGGATATCACAATATCTCTTATTTAATTAATGCATCTATATACTTGGTAAAGGGTGGAAGGCTCGGCCTTAGGCCTGGTGTTTTGTTCCACTCTTGCCGCCCTAGTTTCCGTCATACCGGTGTTATGTTCCTTGATTTTGCGTTCCTTACGCGGTTGGGTGATTTATGGGACCCCCTTGATAGTTCGCTTTGAATAAAACTCCTCCAGCAAGGCCCAACCTTGGTTTTACCATTTGCCTCACCTAGCCCTTTTTCCCCTGGGTTTCCGGAGCCCGAGGGTCATCTTTATTTTAGCCCCCCCCCCCGGGTCAGTGCTCCTTCGAGTGTTGGTCCGAACCAAGCAACCTGCGGGGCCACCTCGGGGAAACTTGAGGTCTGGTTTTACTCGTAGCTTGACTTATCCGGTGTGCCCTGAGAACGAGGTACGTGCGACTCCTATCGGGATTTGTCGGCACATCGGGCGGCTTTGCTGGTCTTGTTTTACCATTGTCGAAATGTCTTGTAAACCGGGATTCTGGGACTGATCGGGTCTTCCTGGGAGAAGGAATATCCTTCATTGACCGTGAGAGCTTGTGATGGGCTAAGTTGGGACACCCCTGCAGGGTATAAACTTTCGAGAGCCGTGCCCGCGGTTATGTGGCAGATGGGAATTTGTTAATGTCCGGTTGTAGATAACTTGACACTTGACTTAATTAAAACGCATCAACCCCGTGTGTAGCCGTGATGGTCTCTTTTCGGCGGAGTCCGGGAAGTGAACATGGTTTTGGGTTATATCTGACGTAAGTAGGAGTTCAGGATCACTTCTTGATCATTGCTAGCTTCACGACCGTTCCGTTTGCTTCTCTTCTCGCTCTTATTTGCGTATGTTAGCCACCATATATGCTTAGTCGCTGCTGCAACCTCACCACTTATCCTTTTCCATACCCATTAAGCTTTGATAGTATTGATACCCATGGTAATGGGATTGCTGATTCCTCGTGGCTCACAGATTACTACAACAACAGTTGCAGGTACAGGTTATGCGATGATCATGACGCGAGAGTGATGTTTGCTTGTTTTGGAGTTCTTCTTCTGCTTCTTCTTCGATCAGGGGATAGGTTCCAGGTCGGCAGCCTGGGCTAGCAGGGTGGATGTCGTTTGAGTTTCTGTTTTTGTTTCATCCGTAGTCGGATGGTGCTCTTATGTAAGATGATGTTGTATTCGTGTGGCATTGTATGCCTTTTGTATGTACCCCCATCTATTATGTAATGTTGATGTAATGATATCCACCTTGCAAAAGCGTATCAATATGCGGTTCTATCCTTGATGGGAACTTCGAGTCTCTTTAGGATAGTATCGCATATTGGGCGTGACACCACGTCTACCTTCGCAATCCCGACGCCGACCTTGACGATCTACTGGAGCCTGTGGACGCCGAGCGCTCCGCCGCTACTGCTGAGGCCCTGAAGGGACGGGCGGAGGCCTTGCTGGCGAAGTTCCGCGCCTTCGCCACTGCGCCCAAGGCAGGTGCTGCTGGTTCCGCGGCCTCAGGAGGTGGAGCTTACAAGCGCGACTCCACCACGAGCGACGGTGCTGCCCAAGGGTGATCTCCTCGCGGCTTCTTTCCCGTTTCAATTCCTGCAACATGCACTGTGCCTCGTGGAGGTGTTTAAACTTGTGTTTGGTATTGTGAGGACAATTTATGGTTTGTAATATTTTCTTCTGAATTTGCGAGATTTTGCGGTTTCCTTCCTATTTGCCTTGTGTTGTACGTTGGCATGGCCCGGCCCCGCGCATACCTCAGCCGCCGTTAGCCCCAACCGGATCACCAGGACGGGACCAAGGAGTGAGGGGCTACGTGGCAAGTTAGGCTCCTGAGTCGCGATGCTCAGGAGTCCCCCTTGACACGCAAACAACAAATAGGGAGGGGGTGTAGGAGTAGATCTGTCGTTCTACGTCGGCAGGGCCCGGCCCCGCGCATACCTCAACCTCTGTTAGCCTTTCGGAACTAAGGAGTGAGGGGCTACGTGACCATTTAGGCTCCTGAGTCACGATGCTCAAGAGTCCCCCTTGATGTTCAAATGGTCTTCGTACCTTGGCTCCGCTCGGGGAAGGGCACGCGATGACCAGGTCCGAGGGAGCTGGCTGGGTGGCGTGTGCCCGGGCGTGACCCGGGCGCAGCCCTCATGTCCAGCCCCCTCGCATGGCGCTCCCGAGGGGAGGCGTTGCAATGAGGCCAGACACTGAGCTCTGGGCTCCCTGACGTTGATAGAGCCGTGGGCTGCCCTCAGTTGTTTATCACCAGCACAGAGCATAGCGCTTCCGTATGTGTACGGGCATAGCCGCTCCTCAGCAGCGTCGTCAGCCAGCGCGGAGCATGGTGCTTCCACTAGTACGTGGGAGGGGGCCCCCTCCAGGAGGAGCCCCCGGGGCGTGTACAGCCCCGCTCTGACACGTGGCCGGCACGGTAGGGCTAGACGAGGTGTATCTGGGCACTCATGAGCCAGCGCGGGACTCATGAGGCCCTACCTCAAGGCGGGTTGCGCCTGATCTTGAGCCTTGGGCGGCTGAGGGTTCCTTCAGGGTGGTTGGATGCAAATGCTCTACGTCCTCAGGTCCCGGCCCTCGAACAAGCTCAGTTGCCGCTGGTATGCCAGGTCGCGATGCCGTGTACAAGGCCAAGGGGTGAGGGCTGGAGAACCAGTAAGAGCTCCTGAGTCGCGATGCTCAGGCGCCCCCCTTTTAACGTGAAAGCGGTTTGCATGAGGGAGAAAAAGGGTCCACAAGGGCAGGAGATGATAATCATAGACAGGTTAGGCATGAAGCCAAACCAACTCAGATAGATGCAGGAAAGATACATGCCACTGGGTCAGGCCCGAGCGGCTCGGGGATGATGCAGCCTGAGGGGCGCCCCCAGCAAAGTGAACTAAAGACATAAGCAAAACGGATACATGCTGCATGGACGGACCCACGCGACCTGCGAATAATTGTGACGCCCGGGTAATTAGGCTACAGTAATCCCATGTTAACAATGCCATGTCACCTCGGTTACTATTGCTAACCTCGCGATAGATCGAAACCGATTCGAATTCAAACTCAAAATCAATCAAACAATAAAAGTTTTTGAATATTAAAACTAAAATGTTCGGAGTGATCCAACTAATGCATAAGTAATTATGGTGGAGAAACCTAAATTTAAAAAAATCTTTAAGTGTTCAAAATAATTAAAACTGTAGGTTAAATAAGAAAATAAATGCATTTTGAACTTTTATAAAATATTAAACTATTTTAGTTGGGATAAGAATTGATGTGGCAGTAGTTTATTTAAAAGTACCAATTTAGGTGTTAGTGATAATTTTTACTAAAGCTAAAATAAAATGTAACTAAAATAAAATAGGGAAGAATAAATAAATAAAAAAGAAATAAAACTAAGCCAAAACAAAAAGGAACCCCCCCCCCCCCCCCGCGCTGGGCCTTAGCCCAGCTGGCCATCCAACCAGACCGGCCCAAACCCCCCTCCATATCCCCTCCAGGGGAAACCCTAACTCCCGACCGCACACATCCACCCCCCCCCACTCCCACGTCGCTCTCTCCCCCTCCCTGATCCAGATCTGGATCGGGGGAACGAACCCACGACGCCCATCCCTATTGCCCCGAACGACCCCCCCCCCCCCCCGCTCCCTCTCGTTCTCCATCGTCGCCGAGCGCCCCGCTGCCCACCTCGGCGGGCGCCTCACGTCCCCGCCACCAGGCTGGCGCCCCTCGCCGAGCCCAACTCATCGCCGGACCATGCCGGCAGGGTCCCGCCGGCGCGCACCGAACCCGGCCGCGGCCGCTCCTGGCGAGACGCCCCGCCCCGTCGCCCTCGACTCCTCCCCGCCGGACTGCCTCCCCGTCACCACGTTGCCGTCATCTTCGTCTCCTCCCCGCGCCCCACTGCCCTGACCCTACGCCCCCGGTGAGGCCACAGCCTCCACTCCCTCTTCTCTGTGTCCGCCGCGCACGGTCGCCCATGGCCGCCGTTGCCTGGGCGCTCCCCTACACAACCCCCCGCACAGCCTCCCTGGCCGCGGCTCCTCGCAGCCGTGCGCGCCCACTGCCGCCCCCTGCCTGCCGGCGCCGGTCGCACCCTCACATCGCTCGCCTCCTACGAGGTCGCGCCCCCGGCCGGCCGATGCTGCACCTCGCCTCTGCTGGCGCCGATGCCGCCCGCTTGCCGGCCGCACCGAGGCCGCCCGGTTCCTCTCCCGTCGACCTGGGCGGGTGCCCAGCAACCGCGCCAGGCGCCCGCACCCGCATGCCCGTTAGGCCTTTGGCCCTATGACAAGTGGGGCCCAGTCCCTGAAACATTTATAAAAAAAGAGATTAAATAATAATAATGATAAAAATATTAATTAATTAATTAATTAATTAAAGAGTTAATTAACTTAATTAACCTGTGTTAGTTAAACTGATAACCTAATTAGTCTATTTAATCTGTTAGGTTAGTAAGATAGTATATGACAAGGGGGACCCACCCCCTGTTGACCAGTCAAAGTTTGACGGGTCAACTGGGACCCCTTGGACCCACATGACAGCCCGTCTGGTACACTTATGTGTACCCAGAGCTGGGTGCACCTAGCAATTCACAATTATTTCGAATTAAATTAAATTCAGGAAATGAATAAAACTTTTAAAATTAATATAAAATAAATCGTAGCTCGGATGAAAATACTTTCTACATGAAAGTTGCTCAGAACGACGTGACGAATCCGGTTACGCAGCCCGTTCGTCCGCCACACATCCCTAACATATCGAACACGCAACTTTCCCCCTCTGGATCACCTGTCCGAAAACGCGAAACACCGGGGATACTTTCCCGGATGTTCCCCCTTCACCGGTATCACCTCCTACTGCGTTAGGTCACTTCTAGCACCGCGTATTACCATGCTACGCTTTGTGATACTTTGATTGCTTAGTTATTTATTGTGTTCCCCCTCCGTTACTTCTTTCCGGTAAACCCCGAGACTGCCGACGACCCCCAGTTCGACTATGGAGTTGACGACCCCTCTCTCTTGCCAGAGCAACCAGGCAAGCCCCCCCCCTTTGATCACCAGATATCGCCTATTCTTCTCTATACTGCTTGCATTAGAGTAGTGTAGCATGTTACTGCTTTCTGTTAATCCTATTCTGATGCGTTGCCTGACATTGTTGCTACATCTGTTGATACCTTACCTGCAATCCTAAATACTTAGTATAGGATGCTAGTTTATCATCGTTGGCCCTACATTCTTGTCAGTCTGCCTTGCTATACTATTGGGCCGTGATCACTCGGGCGGTGCTCACGGGTATATACTATACATACATACATACTATACAGATGGTGACTAAAGTCGGGTCAGCTCGATGAGTACCCTCAAGTGGTTCTGATGAGGGGGCTCAAAGGACAGGTGGCTCCATCCCGGTAGAGGTGGGCCTGGGTTCCCAACGGCCCCCGACTGTTACTTTGTGGCGGAGTGGCAGGGCAGGTTGAGACCACCTAGGAGACAGGTGGGCCTGGCCCTGTTCGGCGTTCGCGGATACTTAACATGCTTAACGAGATCTTGGTATTTGATCTGAGTCTGGCTACTGGCCTATACGCACTAACCAACTATGCAGGAACAGTTATGGGCACTCGACGTCGTGGTATCAGCCGAAGCCTTCTTGACGTCAGCAACGGAGCGGCGCGCGCCGGATTGGAACATAAGCCTGCTCTTGTATTAAGGGGGCTAGTTCTGCTTCCGGCCGCCCTCGCAACATGCAGGTGTGCAATGGGCGATGGGCCCAGACCCCTGCGCGCATAGGATTTAGACCGGCGGGCTGACCTCTCTGTTGTGCCTAGGTGGGGCTAGACGTGTTGATCTTCCGAGGCCGGGCATGACCCAGGAAAGTGTGTCCGGCCAAATGGGATCGAGCGTGTTGGGTTATGTGGTGCACCCCTGCAGGGAAGTTAATCTATTCGAATAGCTGTGATCTTCGGTAACAAGACGACTTGGAGTTGTACCTTGACCTTATGACAACTAGAACCGGATACTTAATTAAACACACCCAGACAAGTTCCACAGACAACCCGGTGATCGCTTTTCCACAGGGCGACGAGGGGAGGATCGCCGGGTAGGATTATGCTATGCTATGCTACTTGGAGATGCTACTTGGAGGACTTCAGTCTACTCTCTTCTACATGCTGCAAGACGGAGGCTGCCAGAAGGGTAGTCTTCGACAGGATTAGTTATCCCCCTCTTATTCTGGCATTCTGCAGTTCATTCCACTGATATGGCCCTTTAAACATATACCCATGCATATGTAGTGTAGTTCCTTGCTTGCAAGTACTTTGGATGAGTACTCACGGTTGCTTTCTCCCCCCGTTTTCCCCCTTTCCTTTCTTTCTGGTTGTCGCAACCAGATGCTGGAGTCCAGGAGCCAGACGCCACCGTCGACGACGACTCCTACTACTCCGGAGGTGCCTACTACTACGTGCAGCCCGCTGACGATGACCAGGAGTAGTTAGGAGGATCCCAGGCAGGAGGCCTGCGCCTCTTTCGATCTGTATCCCAGTTTGTGCTAGCCTTCTTAAGGCAAACTTGTTTAACTTATGTCTGTACTTAGATATTGTTGCTTCCGCTGACTCGTCTATGATCGAGCACTTGTATTCGAGCCCTCGAGGCCCCTGGCTTGTATTATGATGCTTGTATGACTTATTTATGTTTTAGAGTTGTGTTGTGATATCTTCCCGTGAGTCCCTGATCTTGATCATACACATTTGCGTGCATGATTAGTGTACGATTGAATCGGGGGCGTCACAAGTTGGTATTAGAGCCGACTGCCTGTAGGAATCCCCCTTCCACACTCCTTGGCCGAAGTTGAGTCTAGTCATTGCAAAACTTTTACTAACATGGTTGTGTGCCTTACGGGCCCACGTCGCCATTGGGTGGTATTAGGATCTTTTATTCCTCGTCTATACTCTGGGACTCTGATCTCTCTTCTATTCGAGTTAAATGATTTTACTAACTCTGACTCTAGGTTCTCGATAATACTTTCTCCCGGAGAGCCTCTTCAGTCCGGATGATTACTTGGTGCACCGAAGGATTCTGAAGATACCTTCCGATATTCTCTTGAGACCTTGAGCCAATCGCGTTTGGAATTCCCCTTCCACCGTCAACCCTTATGGATAACTACTTGCAGTTGTTATTCTTACATTCATCCCTAGTTGGTCTTGTTATTACCAGATACCCCGAAATACTCGTCGTTGTTTCGATAATCCTTTGAGCTTACTGCCTTGCAGTTCTTTACCACATGAATACCCATATTGAAAATTCCTCGCACTTATTGAGTATCTGTTCATCCCCAGTTGTTCGTGTGCTTCATAAGATACTCTGAAATACTATTAGACCTTCTGAGCATCCTCTTCAAACTACTGCTCTGCAAATACTTGTATGCTTACATTATGGATGCTCCCATGTCGCTAGCAATATTCACTAGTATCTTTTGACACCGTCATTTTGATCCTATTGATTCAACATGTGTGCGAACACACACAATCATCTATCAACCCTTCTAAATTATCTTTCCGGCTCAGACGTCATTTTTGAAAATGAGCTAGTTCTCGACCAAACTATTTGATGTCAATTGTGCCTCTGGTCTATACAACTTATCCATCCTTGATCAGAGCGTCTGCTTCTGATCCTTTGATTTGGAAATCATAATTCCTTTGTTATCTAAGCATCAAATTATTCCGATGTTCTATAATATGATGCTCGTGCATTCTTTCTTCCTCTGATGGAGTACCGATACTCACATCAGCTCCGTTGTGGATCACCCGATCCATTGTTGGATTGTTATCCGACAGTGTCCTTCATATTCAATCACCTTGTGAGTTCTTCCCCTGATACATAGTCCCTTTGGTAAATTGTATCATCTGCTTGGCCAACCATGCTCTGCTTTCGAGCTGGTGGTATTTACTATTGAAGCTTGTGGTATATGTTTCCACGATACCCTGGCGGGTTGAACCTATGCCTTCCTTTATATGTGTGAACTCGGGAGTTTTCACGAGTCATACTCATTTGGTATTTCACCATGTAAAACTTTCAACACTAATACCTTTATCAAAGCGAGAAGTGAATGGAAGGTTATAGATTGAAGAAGTGGGAGTCGACCTTGAACCTTGCGTTCATGCCCATGGACACGATGTATAACTTATCATGGAAGCTGCTCGTAAAAATAGTTACCCCCTTGTTATAAGTTCATCTTGTATCCGTGGTTCGATCATTTATGATCGTGGTTTCTGACCATGTTCTCCTTTAAATACAATTTCTCGTGCAAGTTTAAGCACTTGTCTTATGTAGAGTAATACCCTAGTCCAACCTCTACTTTGATTTGTCGTCAAGTATTACCCCCCTGGTATCTCAAGATTATCATGGAACTGCATAACTTCTTATGAGTTCTTCATCAAGTGCTATATTCTCATTGATTCCAATTTTTCACGGGCTTTGAGTTATTAAACACTCAAAAACACCGATAACTGACTCGAGTCCGCATCGCGATTAAGCAACTCTTGGTAACCTTCATTACTTACGAGTTTGAACTCAATCACGTCATTCCTAGCCTGTTTGGCTATATCCTTGTCGTGCCGATTTTAACTGTGCTACCTGGTCCTTCTTCACAGAGCACAATTTTTTGACGATGAGCTAAGCTTATGTCGATCTTTCCTCGTCATATCATTTCACGTTGAACATCAAACTTGGTTTCGAGTTTGTGTCGTACCCTTGGTTCCAATAACCTTTCGCTTCACCATTCATTTGACTTGATGTCATCGCCGATCGATTACATCTTGAAATCTCTCGACAAAGTGTGTCGTGATCATCATCAACCTCATGAGCTCTTCCAGGATATCAAATGAGTTCATGATGAGAAATACCATCCTTGCCCTCGATGATCTGCGTTATCATCGACCAGTTTATTGCCTTCCTGCCAACACAAGCTTATTCGTGTTTGATGTTATACCTTGAGTTCCTTGCTATCCAGCAATTGTTCTCCCTTACCTTGGAACATTAACATCTCTTATGTCATCAATGTTGTGAGAATTTCACCACCTCTTAAGAATTCTTGGTATGGTGATACTTCTCACCATCACCATTCTTTCTTGGGTCCTCATGTTGATTCCAACCAGGGTACCAACAAGTGAGCAGTGCTGTTTGGATTCTGCACTTCTATCAACCCTATTGCTTTGAAGTTAATGGTCGGTCATTCATTCTTAGACTATTGATTATTGAATCTCCATTCTGACATTGGTCGTGCAACCTAACCCATATTTTGGGCGCACCTTTCAACCAATGTTTAATTGTGTATGTTTTCCTCGAGTATACATCATTATATCATTTGATATGACAAATGTTATCTCCTGGTTTACATAATTGTGGAAATCCATCTTGTTGGAATTCTCGATAATTTGTCGCTGAGTCCCTCAGCCACATCCTCATCTTCTCCTTGTTTAATGATGAACTCATATTCGAAACTTGCTTCCATAGTTCATTTACTGAGAATCTTGTAATGCCTTATCGTCAAATTGTGTTGCATCCCTTCTTTCTCAGACATCATGAGTTTGAGGTATCCTGACACCAGTCATATCTGAATCTCGGTCAGATATGATGGCTGAAACGTATTTCCAAGAGTAATAACATTGGTCCTTATATGACCCGGTAAGGTGATGTCATGCTTAGCACGCCTGGCCGGAGGACCTATTGTTATAGTTTCCTTTTAGCAAGGTTATCCATTCTTCCAGGAGGAAATTGTAAGACTTATTCTATAAGTTGTTCCTGATGGATCCTTTTTGTTTCCAAAGTCTGATCTTCACCTGTTGACCATGTCAATGCTATCTCGAAGCATGTCTGTGGTAATCCGATTTTCAATAAGAGCATTTGAAGCACAATGCTAAATGTTTCTTGATCAATTATCCAAACATTGTTGTATGGGTAATGTCATGAAATTTCTCTCCCTTTTCCTGAAGGGTTTTCTACTTTATATCCTACCATGGATATCATGCTCTGCTTGTCCTTGGGAAGGGTATACCCCTGGTTTATGTGTCAAACACATTTTCCTTTCCATTGTTTTGTTTGATCTTTCTGGTGGTCTATATTATCTAAGCAGTAATATTCTCCTGCTTATGTAAACACCCCGGTGTACAATTCTGTCAGCAAGACCCTGTTGCATTTGTTGATAGCATTCTGCTAACCACCGATGGACGAGAACTTTGCCTATTGGTCCGCCTCGTCAACGAGCAGGAAAATGGTTCTCTTCGTCCCTCGCCCTTGGTACCGATGTTGTTGCCGACATAACCGACATGGTACCCTCTGACATGCCTTGCTTTCGTGACCGTGCAAGATGGCAGCCCCCTTTCTACTTTAAACCACATGGTGGGCCCATAACCCACAATTCCACAGGATCGAAACCTGACTCTCCTATATACCCCCTTTTCTTAAGGTTGTTCCACGCACGTGGCCTCGTATGTAATTCATGAGCCACCTTCAAGTTTGATATCAGACACAATACTTATTCCCGTTGCTTTGAAAACCCTTTCACGCCCTGTAATAGGCATCGAACATTCCTGCCCGCTTGAAACCTTCCATGATACCGCCTTACTTTGCTCTCGATATTTTCTAAGTTTCAATTCGAGAGTTACTTTCCGCCACCTTCCCCGATGTTATCGACTAGATAGTCAGCCTTACAGAGGTCTGTTCCCCTGGAATAACCCCCTTATTCTTTCGTAAGTACGATGGAGATCCTGAAGAAAGGACGCCCACTTCCCCATGATGACCTGAAGTAGAGAAATGAAGACATCAATGTATTGGACCGGCCTCTTCGGTAAGAGCAAGCCAGCATGAGAAGACCCGCTAGATTCGTTACCAAACCTTCCCCCCTTTCACTACCTCTTAAATCTCGGGACGAGATTTCTTGCAGTGGAGGAGAATTGTGACGCCCGGGTAATTAGGCTACAGTAATCCCATGTTAACGATGCCATGTCACCTCGGTTACTATTGCTAACCTCGCGATAGATCGAAACCGATTCGAATTCAAACTCAAATCAATCAAACAATAAAAGTTTTCGAATATTAAAACTAAAATGTCCGGAGTGATCCAACTAATGCATAAGTAATTATGGTGGAGAAACCTAAATTTAATAAAATGTTTAAGTGTTCAAAATAATTAAAACTGTAGGTTAAATAAGAAAATAAATGCATTTTGAATTTTTATAAAATATTAAACTATTTTAGTTGGGATAAGAATTGATGTGGCAGTAGTTTATTTAAAAGTACCAATTTAGGTGTTAGTGATAATTTTTACTAAAGCTAAAATAAAATGTAACTAAAATAAAAATAGGAAAGAATAAATAAATAAATAAGAAATAAAACTAAGCCAAAACAAAAAGGAACCCCCCCCCCCCCCCGCGCTGGGCCTTAGCCCAGCTGGCCATCCAACCAGACCGGCCCAAACCCCCCTCCATATCCCCTTCGGGGGAAACCCTAACTCCCGACCGCACACATCCACCCCCCCACTCCCACGTCGCTCTCTCCCCCTCCCTGATCCATATCTAGATCGGGGGAACGAACCCACAACGCCCATCCCTGTCGCCCCGCACGACCCCCCCTCCCCCCGCTCCTCTTGTTCTCCATCGTGGCCGAGCGCCCCGCTGCCCACCTCGGCGGGCGCCTCACGTCCCCGCCACCAGGCTGGCGCCCCTCGCCGAGCCCAACTCATCGCCGGACCATGCCGGCAGGGTCCCGCCGGCGCGCACCGAACCCGGCCGCGGCCGCTCCCGGCGAGACGCCCCGCCCCGTCGCCCTCGACTCCTCCCCGCCGGACTGCCTCCCCGTCACCGCGTCGCCGTCATCTCCGTCTCCTCCCCGCGCCCCACTGCCCTGACCCTACGACCCCGGTGAGGCCACAGCCTCCACTCCCTCTTCTCTGTGTCCCCCGCCGGTCGCCATGGCCGCCGTTGCCTGGGCGCTCCCCTACACAACCCCCCGCACAGCCTCCCTGGCCGCGGCTCCTCGCAGCCGTGCGCGCCCACTGCCGCCCCTGCCTGCCGGCGCCGGTCGCGCCCTCACATCGCTCGCCTCCTACGAGGCCGCGCCCCCGGCCGGCCGATGCTGCACCTCGCCTCTGCTGGCGCCGGCGCCGCCCGCTTGCCGGCCGCGCCGAGGCCGCCCCGTTCCTCTCCCGTCGACCTGGGCGGGTGCCCAGCAACCGCGCCAGGCGCCCGCACCCGCATGCCCGTTAGGCCTTTGGCCCTATGACAAGTGGGGCCCAGTCCCTGAAACATTTATAAAAAAAGAGATTAAATAATAATAATGATAAAAATATTAATTAATTAATTAATTAATTAAAGAGTTAATTAACTTAATTAACCTGTGTTAGTTAAACTGGTAACCTAATTAGTCTATTTAATCTGTTAGGTTAGTAAGATAGTATATGACAAGGGGGACCCACCCCCTGTTGACCAGTCAAAGTTTGACGGGTCAACTGGGACCCCTTGGACCCACATGACAGCCCGTCTGGTACACTTATGTGTACCCAGAGCTGGGTGCACCTAGCAATTCACAATTATTTCGAATTAAATTAAATTCAGGAAATGAATAAAACTTTTAAAATTAATATAAAATAAATCGTAGCTTGGATGAAAATACTTTCTACATGAAAGTTGCTCAGAACGACGTGACGAATCCGGTTACGCAGCCCGTTCGTCCGCCACACATCCCTAACATATCGAACACACAACTTTCCCCCTCCGGATCACCTGTCCGAAAACGCGAAACACCGGGGATACTTTCCCGGATGTTCCCCCTTCACCGGTATCACCTCCTACTGCGTTAGGTCACCTCTAGCACCGCGTATTACCATGTTACGCTTTGTGATGCTTTGATTGCTTAGTTATTTATTGTGTTCCCTCTCCGTTACTTCTTTCCGATAGACCCCGAGACTGCCGGATGACCCCCAGTTCGACTATGGAGTTGACGACCCCTCTCTCTTGCCAGAGCAACCAGGCAAGCCCCCCCCTCCTTGATCACCAGATATCGCCTATTCTTCTCTATACTGCTTGCATTAGAGTAGTGTAGCATGTTACTGCTTTCTGTTAATCCTATTCTGATGCATTGCCTGACATTGTTGCTACATCTGTTGATACCTTACCTGCAATCCTAAATACTTAGTATAGGATGCTAGTTTATCATCATTGGCCCTACATTCTTGTCAGTCTGCCTTGCTATACTATTGGGCCGTGATCACTCAGGCGGTTCTCACGGGTATATACTATACATACATACATACTATACAGATGGTGACTAAAGTCGAGTCAGCTCGATGAGTACCCGCAAGTGGTTCTGATGAGGGGGCTGAAAGGACAGGTGGCTCCATCCCGGTAGAGGTGGGCCTGGGTTCCCGACGGATCCCGACTGTTACTTTGTGGCGGAGCAGCAGGGCAGGTTGAGACCACCAAGGAGACAGGTGGGCCTGGCCCTGTTCGGCGTTTGCAGATACTTAACACGCTTAACGGGATCTTGGTATTTGATCTGAGTCTGGCTACTGGCCTATACGCACTAACCAACTACGCGGGAACAGTTATGGGCACTCGACGTCATGGTATCAGCCGAAGCCTTCTTGACATCAGCGACGGAGCGGCGCGCGCCGGATTGGAACGTAAGCCTGCTCTTGTATTAAGGGGGCTAGTTCTGCTTCCGGCCGCCCTCGCAACGTGCAGGTGTGCAATGGGCGATGGGCCCAGACCCCTACGCGCATAGGATTTAGACCGGCGGGCTGACCTCTCTGTTGTGCCTAGGTGGGGCTAGACGTGTTGATCTTCCGAGGCCGGGCATGACCCAGGAAAGTGTGTCCGGCCAAATGGGATCGAGCGTGTTGGGTTATCTGGTGCACCCCTGCAGGGAAGTTAATCTATTCGAATAGCCGTGATCTTCGATAACAGGACGACTTGGAGTTGTACGTTGACCTTATGACAACTAGAACCGGATACTTAATTAAACACACCCAGACAAGTTCCACAGACAACCCGGTGATCGCTTTTCCACAGGGCGACGAGGGGAGGATCGCCGGGTAGGATTATGCTATGCTATGCTACTTGGAGATGCTACTTGGAGGACTTCAGTCTACTCTCTTCTACATGCTGCAATACGGAGGCTGCCAGAAGCGTAGTCTTCAACATGATTAGTTATCCCCCTCTTATTCTGGCATTCTGCAGTTCAGTCCACTGATATGGCCCTTTACACATATACCCATGCATATGTAGTGTAGATCCTTGCTTGCGAGTACTTTGGATGAGTACTCACGGTTGCTTTCTCCCCCCTTTTCCCCCTTTCCTTTCTTTCTGGTTGTCGCAACCAGATGCTGGAGTCCAGGAGCCAGACGCCACCGTCGACGACGACTCCTACTACTCCGGAGGTGCCTACTACTACGTGCAGCCCGCTGACGACGACCAGGAGTAGTTAGGAGGATCCCAGGCAGGAGGCCTGCGCCTCTTTCGATCTGTATCCCAGTTTGTGCTAGCCTTCTTAAGGCAAACTTGTTTAACTTATGTCTGTACTCAGATATTGTTGCTTCCGCTGACTCGTCTATGATCGAGCACTTGTATTTGAGCCCTCGAGGCCCCTGGCTTGTATTAGGATGCTTGTATGACTTATTTATGTTTTAGAGTTGTGTTGTGATATCTTCCCGTGAGTCCCTGATCTTGATCGTACACATTTGCGTGCATGATTAGTGTACGATTGAATCGGGGGCGTCACAATAATGCATCCCTTAGGGTGCTCCCAGCTGAAATGAAACTCAAAAGATGTCACCTGATATCATTGCAGAGCGATTGTTGGTGTAGCTGATGATGCGCGGTGAAGAAACCGATCCTCACGAGCCATCGGAGCCCTGAGCCTGGGGAGGCTCTGGGGGTCCGGGTGGCTCCTCGAGGTCCATCTCCATCTCTACCAGGAAGGCGTGGTGCTTGACCTCCTGATCTTCCAGAATGCTCCGCATCAGGCGCTGGTGAGCAGCAGCCGCGTTCGGCAGGCCGAAAGGCATGCAAATGTAGCTGTGAGGTGGACCCTCTCAACGTCCCACGCCCGAAGGCCGGAAACGCTCCTGAGACGCGACACGGTTGAGCCCTGGGTAGTCGATGCAAACGCGTAGCCCGCCATCCTCGCCTAGATGGGGGGCTACGCCGGGTAGGCGGCGATCGCCGTGCATGACTCTTGATTCCTGCAGCTCCTGAATGGTCTTGGTGATGAACTCTTGAGGGTTGGCCCCTCCTTGCCTCATGCCTTCCCGAAGGAAACGTGCCGTGAAGCACGCCTCCAAGTGGTGCCGAGCACCTCCCTCGTGATCTTGGCAAAGTCAAAGGCCCTCCAGGAGAGAGCCCCCGAGCCTTGCCCGAGGAAGGCGCCGGGCGCGCCTTCCTATGCGCATATCCTGGACGGGCGCAGATCCTGGCACGGTGCCTCTAGAGATGCCTGCCTCCTGAGGCCTTGAGCTGGGTGATGTCTTCTTCTTCTTGGGAACTGCCTCGAGAGGGTTCCCGCTCTTGCTGTCAGGGTCATCGACTAATGCATCTGGGAAGGCACGCTCGAGAGAGCACACCGCATCCTTCTCTTCACAGGGGATTGTGATGACTCCGCCGCTTGCTAGCATCTTGAGGACATTGTAACCATGGTGAGTCACTGCCATGAACTTGGCCAGGGCTGGATACCCGAGGATGGCATTGTATGGCAGGAGAATGTGGGCAACATCAAAGTCGATGAGCTCAGTACGGTAGTTCTTGCGTTGTCCGAAGGTGATAGGGAGGCGGACCTGCCCTATCGGGGTGGTGGAGACATCAGTGACTCCTGAGAAAGGCTTGGTCAGCTGAAGCTGGTCATATGGCACTTGGAGATTGTTGAATGTCTCGACGGACAGGACGTTGAGCCCTATGCTGCCATCGATGAGGGTCCTGGTAACTTGCACATTGCTGATGACTAGGGAACAAAGCATTGGGAGGACACTAGTTATAGCCGCACACTTGAGCTGATCCGCTGAGCTGAATGTGCTGGCGCACATGGACCACCTGAGAGGGCACGTGGCCTCGAGCTTGGGGAGGACTGCGTTCACCTCGCGAGCAAACTGCTTGAAGATGCGCTGAGAGGCTGGGGCCTGGGCACCGCCCAAGATGCAAGCGATAGCACGTGGCTCCTGGAAGCCCCCAGCCTCCTCGTCCTGGTGATGGTCATCATTCCTTCTTGGCGGTGGTGGCAGAGGAGGAAGGCCTGTGTTGCCCTGCGGGCGATCCTCGCGAGGCTGGTCCTGCCAGCGGTCCTCGCGAGGTCGGTCACGCCACCCTTGGTGAGGGCCACGGTTGTCCCATCGTCCTCCACCTCTTCCTCCTCCTTGGCCATAGCCCCGATCATTGCACTCGGGGCATCGACCGATACGTCCTTCTCGCACGGCCCTGAGCTCTTGGCATTCGTTGGTGTTGTGGGTGTGGAGGTCGTGGTACACGCAGTACTGGCTGCCCTTGGATGACTCTGGTTGGTCTCTACCGTGCTTCGTGTTTGGCTCTGCTGCGAGCATGGCTACTCCTTTGCGCTTCACATCCTTGGCGTTGGCTTTCTTCTCTTCTGGGTCAGCAGCTGGGAGCTCGAGAAGGGAGAGGCGCCCTTCCTCAGCCCTTGCGCACTTGGTCGCCAGGTTGAACAGCTCCAAGAATGTGCACAGGTCCTCGTGGATTGCCAGTTCCTCCTTCATCTTGACGTCACGGACGCCATTAGAGGATGCTGAGATGATGGCCTCATCGGCGACCTTGGGAATCTTGAGGCGAGCGTTAGTGAAGCGCTGGATGTACTTCTGCATGGTCTCTCCAGGTTTCTGCTTGATGCGGCGCTGGTCACCCATGACTGGAGGACGGTCGCGAGTGCCCTGGAAGTTGGCGATGAAGTGGGTGCGCATCTCGTCCCAGGAGGAGATCGTGCCGGGAGGCAGGTTTAGGAGCCAGGTGCGGGCACCATCTTTGAGCGCCATGGGAAACCAATTCTCCATGACCTTTTCATCTCCGTGGGCCGCCTCGATGCCCAGCTCGTAGAGCTACAAGAACTCCGCGGGGTCGGCAGTGCCGTCGTAGCGAGGAGGCAGATCCGGCTTGAACTTGCCCAGCGAGGCGACACTACGCGGCTCGGTGGTGAAGGCGCGGTAGCCTACGGTGGCCACCGGAGCCCTTTGCAGACGCGGGGCTTGCTCCTGGGGATTCTCGCGCGCCGCCGCCAGAGGCAGCGCGGGGTCTTGACGTGTTGGCGCAGGAATGCGGTCATGACGTGCTGGAGCAGGGAGCACATGAGCACCTTCTTGGGGACGAAGGATTTCTTGGCAGCTCATTTCTTGTCGCGCGGGCGCTAGACGCGGTGGGTCTCGTCCAGGGGCCGCACGCCTTGGAGCCAGGGCACATTCCTGGGGAGGAGGCGGCGGAGGTGCCTCCTGAGCTGCACCACCCACGCAAGACAGAGGGCAAGGCAGCGAGAGGGACGGCGCAGGAGAGCCCCCTGTGGCGCTGACGAGCTCGGTGATGCGAGCAAGCCACTCCTCGTAGAGGTCGTCGATGGGGCGGTAGTGCAGGAGTTCGCGTGCCAGGAGCAACGCGGCATGCGCGTCCGTGGGAGCGCAACGGGCGTGCGGTGATGAACCGGCTGGAGTCAGCGACGGAGTGGCGGTGCGGCCTTCCCGCCGCACCGAGGGATGCAGTGACGACGCCTGCTGCTCATTCCCCGCCGGGCCGGTGGCGGCATTGGCGGCAGGCGACGGAGAACAATGGGGAGGCCCACCGACGGGAGCCATCTGGGCTACACGGGCGGCGAGAGCAGCCCGACGCTCGGCGCGAGCTCGGCGAGCGTTAGCCATGGCTGCGACGAACGATCGAACGCGGGACGGCAGAAGACAGATTCCGGCACACCCCTACCTGGCGCGCCAAATGTTGGATATCGGGTTCCGGCAAAACCCTTAAGGTTCGAACTCTGGGGTGTGCGCGAAGATCTTCCCCCTACCGATCCACGTTCCAACGCCTCGTTGTGAATCTAAGCTACACGATGAACAACACAAGGGACACAAGGTTTATACTGGTTCGGGCCACCGTTGTGGTGTAATACCCTAATCCAGTGTGTGGTGTGGTGGATTGCCTCTAGGGCTGATGATGAACACTACAGGAGAAGAACAGCCTCGGGAGGGATGTTCTTGTGGTGGTGTGCTTGGAGAGGAATTGCTCCGTCTATGTTGGATCTTGGTGAGATCCAGATCAGATCCCCCTCTCTACTGTGATGGCTATCTCTATATATAGAGGCCCTGGTCCTCTTCACAAATATTGAGCGGGAAGGGCGCTAACAACGGTCATTTTGAAGGGGAACATCTAGTACAAGCTATCCTGACTAAAGTTGGTCTTCGGCTGCCAAAGGCACTGGCGATGACGCCCTCTTGGGCTCCACGGTGACCTCCGTCTTGCCGCTCTGCTGATCTCGGTCTCGTTGCACCGAAATAGTAACCTTTGCTTGATGCCTCGGTACTCCACGTCTGCGCCTGCCCCCTTTGCACCAAAGAGGAAACAAGGACACTACGCATGCCGGCGCCCGCCTGGTCTCGATCATCATGACTTGTGTCACGAGCACCTCGTGAGGTACCCCTGCCTTGATCTCTCCGCCTCCTCGCGAGCCTGCCTGGTGATGCCTCTCCTGAGGAAGCCTTGCGTCGTCCGCCCCGCGAGGCTTGGCCCCTCGCGAGGGTCTTGAGCTTGAGTTGATGTAGATGGGCCGTACTGGGCCACCACTTGAGCCACGCCGCAGGCCGCAAGCAGGCAAGTCTGCGGACCCCCGTTCCCAGAACACCGACAAAGCTGAAGAGCAAGTCCGCATTGCCTGGGATAATCTCAAGGCAGCCTAGTCTCGCCAGAAGAGCAACTATGACTGTAAACATTGGGGTTCTACTTATCAACCTGGTGAGCAAGCTTATCTTCATGTAACTCCTTTGAGAGGCACTCATCGGTTCAGAGTTAAGGGCAAGTTAGCTCCTCGCAACATTGGTCCTTTCCGTATTCTCGCTCCTCATGGACTTGTGGCTTATCAATTGGAATTGCCATCTCATTTCTCTCATGTCCGTGACGTCTTCCATGTATCGCAACTTCGTCGTTGCTTCAAGGACCCGCATCATGAAGTGGATCCTTAATTGATCGAAGTGCAAGATGATCTCACATAAAAGGAGCATACAATCCGCATGCTTGAAGAAGCTCAACGTCGAACCCGCCAGAAGGTTACCAAGTTCCTCAAAGTGCAGCGGTCGAATCATACCGAAGATGAAGCCACTTACCAATGCGAGGATAACTTTCGTGAAGAATACCCCGATCTTTTCCCTTCTACCTCTTAATTCTCGGGACGAGAATTTCGTTTAGAGGAGGAGAGTTGTAACACACCTATGTAACGAGCTACAGTGATCATCATCATTAAACTAAGATGTCTTTGTTAACTAGTCTTAATCATCTTTGATACATATCTCATTTCAAATTCCACTTTGAAATCAAATTCAAATTATAAGTGAAATTCAGAAATTCAAAAACATGAAAAAAAATGTTCATAATATTGCAAATAATCCCTGGATAATTTTCATGGTGAAGCCAACTTTTTATAAAGTGTTTAAGTGCCCTAAAACAATTAAAACAGAGGCCAAAACATTATTTTAATTGCTTTTTAAATTATAAAAATTCTAATCGATTTTATTTAAATGCCAAACTTTTTGTGGCAATGTCTTAATTTACAACACTATTTAGGGAGAAAGTTTTACATTTTATAAAAATAAATTACTTTTTAAAATAAAAGAAATGAGAAACAAATAAAAGAAAAATAAAAAGAACAAAACCCTCTGTCCCCCTGGGCCTTAGCCCATAGGGATCGGCCTAGCCCACCTCACCTCGTCCCCTCCTCGCTACAGGAGCAGGGGGATCGTGGCGCCCATCCGTCGGCGATGGCTGACCGTGGCGGCCATCCACCTTGGCGCCCTACAAACCCACCTTGCGCCCCTCTGCCCCCGCGGATGAACCCTAGCCCCCACTCCCCCCCTTCCCCTCGCTCCCTTTCCTCTCACGCATGCACACCCGAGCTCCGCCCGCCAGGCCCCCTTTGTCGTTGCAGTCACCGCGCTCCTCACCGGCTAGGAGGACGTCCAACAGCTCCGTCCCTGTTGTTTGCGTCTTCTGCACCCTCGAATCAAGGCCCGAAAGCTACCCCGCCCCCGCCTGCGTCGTCTTCCTCACCGACGGTCGCCACTGCCACCGCCGTGGATCTGCACCACCGGACTTCCCCGACCCTCTCCGACCGCGCCCCCGACCTCACTATGAGGCCCTCCGCCCGTTCCCCCCTTTTCCCCATCGAATCCCTTGCCGTAGTCGCCCTGGGTCATCGCCACGCCACCACGTCAAACTACCAGTGCGCTCGCGCTCACCCCATGCCGTGTGTACCCTAGGCTATCCTGCCCACGCCATGGCCGTGCTTCCCCGGCCTCTGGTCGCATCCGGGCTGTGCGCTGGCCGCGCCCGGCCCGTGCCCTCGCTCGCGGCCTTCCCGCGTGCGCCCGTCCGCGAGCGCCGCATCGCTGCCACCCGCTCCCACCGTGTTCTGGACTCGCCCATCCCCGCTTTCGTTCGCGGTCAAGTGCGCATCCGCCGCTAGCAGCCGCGCCCGCTGCCCCGCTCGCCGCGCATCCGCCGCTAGTAGCCACGCCCCCTCGGTTGCGCGTGGCCGTGCCCCCGCTCGCCCCGGTGAGCTGCTGGTGCTACCGCTGCTGCTGCCCTCTGCCGCTGGCGCTGGCTGCTGCTGCAGCCGCCACGCCACGCCAGCTTACGCCCGCCACATTAGCCCGCCGGCAGCCGCCCCGTTCCTGCGTCAGCCGCGCCGTGGCCGGTCACCGCCTGCGTCCGCGTGTGCCATCCCTCCTGCCAGCTTGTGCCACTGACCGGTGGGGCTGGCCTAATTTAATTAGGGGCTAACTCCCCACTTAGCCAACCCCCCTACCTCGCCTTACAGTCACTGACCCGTGGGCCATGGAGTAAAGCTACACCTACGTAACGACTTCGACGTAACTTACCTACGATCTGCGGTGGCTGTTTTATATTGGGCCTCAGTTGGGACGCAGGCCCACCCTGAAAATCAGGGGCGACAGTTTTATTAGCGATCAAAGGATTTACGTAAGGCTTCGTAAAACATTATGTAGGTGTAGCATTTTTGGTGGGCCATGTCCCTGTAATTTTACTATTGGTCTAAATTAGGTTTTGTGACAATGACATGCGGACCCATTTCATTGTTCATTGTTGACTCAGCTAACCGCTGACAGTACCTAGCCCCACCTATATTACACTCTGGTTAGAGTAGCCTTGGGTGAGAAAAGTAATCTAGGTATAGAATAATTTTTGAAATTAATAATAAAGGGTCCGAATAACTGCCACACGTGTGGCATGGACGGGAACCCGCCCGCACGCCTCGTGTGGCATGGACAGGAACCGGCCCGCACGACCACGTCCGCGCGCTCAAAAATACGGCCCGCACGTCCGGTGTATGGCAACCCCGCCCGGACTGCCCCATCCGGGCCAGAGGACCCGCTGCCCGCACGATCCAGCCGTTCCCGGCCTCCGATCCATCACCTCTCTCGTCTGCCGCCATCGTCCCCCACCTCTCGAACCCTGACCTCCGTCGCCGTCCGTAGGGCACTCCCATCGCAAACCACACCCCACCCCCAGCCCCACACTCCAACCCAGCCCTCCAGAGACGATCATCTAAAACCAGGTGAAATCTCCCGATCTCATCCTTCTCATCGTTAAGGCTGAAAATCTCCCGATCTTGTACTGGGTCCATGCTATGGGGGTAGAACACTGCATGGTTCAGTGTATATTCGCAATTGCCAGGCAGAATACACCAGATCTGCCATGTACTACGTTTGAGATTAACTTAAGTTCCTAGTTTAATTGACGCAGGTAGTTGGGTATGAAATGGATGAGTAGGAATCCCTAAAAAAGGACAGGAAGGACAATTTTTGGAATGAAGGGGTTGGGAAAAATTAATTGCCATTTGTGTATAACGACAGTTGCCACCTTTCGTTGTCAGTAGCTACCACCTATTTTGACCTGTTGCTTGCCATCCCTATCTTCTATGTGCAAGCAACAGAAGAATACAATTCTTGTGGATTGTTGATGCCTTCTTGTTCATGCAGTGATTGAGAGGACATCGGAAAGAAGGGAGACACGGAAAGAATGAATCACGAAGATGGCGCTGATGCTTGGGGTTCTCAAAGGCCAGAAACGCCCCCTTGGGATGCATCAGAGTACAGTCAACTCATCTCTGCAGGGCCGTTGCTGCCACTACTAGAACAATATGCAGGCGTAGGTATGATGCGTGATAACAAAAGAAGAGAACAGTTGCCATCTTCACAACGATGAAGATGACATTCTACTTATGTCGTACACTCTCATTTTTTCGCAGGTTCTTATGACCAAAACACTCTTAGGGGGCCCCCGTGGCAAGTTCAGTCACAAGGCGCTAACACTGACAAATGTACGGGCAGCCAACTTCAACTAGCTATTATGGCTAATCAAGGTAATGCAAAACGAAAAAAGAGCACATACTGCTGTGGACATGAAAAATGAATATGCAAAAAAATGGCAAAAGGACTCACGAGTTATCACGGGTGAAAATGCAGAGCGTTCATGCAGCACGTGGCATCAGGCAGCATCCATGTACCTGCCATCGACGTCATACACAGGTGAGTCCATAAAAAAAGTGAAGTTGCGGATGCTCAATTAGTAGAAGGAGCATAGTTGACATCTACAATTGCCATGACTGGACATCTACAATTGCCATGAATTAAAAACTACACTTGTCATCCCTGGACAACTGTTGTTTCCATCCATAGACACCTGCAGTTGCCATGGAGGAACAACTGCAATTGCCATGCCAGTGCAACTATATTTGCCATGCCATGGCAACTGCAGTTGCCATGAAGGAACAACTGCAGTTGCCATACCGATGCAACTACAGTTGCCATGCCAGTAAAACTGCAGTTGCCACATTAGGGGCAACTGCAGTTGCCATGCTAGCACAAACTGCATTTGCCATGAATTGACCAACCACTACTATGCTTACAGGTTATTACGCTGGTGGTAACCCGGCAAACGTCTCGTGGCAAGCTTCACAAACTGCAGGTGGAGCACTCATTTTGGTGTTACAGACCACACAAGATGGTCAAATGCAGCACAACAAGGTAAGGAGAAAAACTGAACCACAAAAACAGCACTACATTTGTTATTTGTAGTTATTTGTAGGCAAAACAATAGTTGCCATGTTTGTTGAACAGTAACCGCCATGACTGGACAGCTACAGCTGCCATACATGTCCACGCGCAGCCTCACGGCTTGCTGTTTGAAATGATGTCATGCCAAATCATTCAAAGATGGTGTGATCCGTTGTGAACACATGTTATTCAAACAAAAATCTTACTCTTGTACCTGTTTTTTCTATTACAGGACCTACAACTACAGTGAACAGCGACGCGGGGACATCTACTGCAGGGAGCTCTGAGCGCACGGAAGACGCATTCCACCAGCCAGCAGACAATCATGCCGCAAACAATTTCGAGTCAGAGTCGGGAATGACAATCATTCCAGCAATGCCGACAAGCACCTGTAACATCCCAAATTTCCAATTTGGCATGTTATACATAGGTCATCCATGCATATCATATTTTATTACTTTTTCGTTTGCAATCCTCGAAATCCTAAACAACTCAAGGACCTTCGGAGAGAGTTGGGGATTTTTCAATTCTCATATTTGATTTTATCAAATACTGAAGACGAGGATTTTGATTTCAATTATTTTTCTCTCCGGAAAATATTTCATTTTAAATTAAATAAATGAGGGGAGATAATATGACTTCTCCAAAATAATTGAAATATCGGAGGAAAAATGTTAAAATCATTATTTGTTTTATTTTGGAATTTTATTTGCCCTAGAAAAAAATTTGCATGTTTTAAAAATTGCATTTTAGAGGCCAAGAAAAGTTCATCCTGTTCTAAATATTCCATTTAGACGGAGAAAACTTATTTTTGGAATTTTTTAGATTTTTATTTTAGGATTTTAGGATTTTTCTTAGTCGGCGGAACCGTTTTAAAAAAAAATCCGCGCCCGACTGGGCCATGGGCCCAGCCGAGCAGGCCGGCCCAGCCAGCCGCCGCCGCCGCCTTGCGCGCGCGCCGCCGCCGCCGCACTCGGACCGGAGTCCGAGTGGGACTCCGTCTCCAGCGCCGCCTTGCCCCCTCCTCCAAGTCGCCGCCGCGCCCCTTTATATATGCCGCCACCCCCCCCCTTTAAGCCACCACCACCACCACCACCCCGCAGCCGCCGCCGCCCGCGCCGAGCCGCCGCCGCCTCGCCGAGCCCCGCCGCCTCGCCCCGCCGGAGCCGCCTGCCTCGCCGGCCGAGCCTCGCCGGAGGTAGCCGTCCCGCCCATTTTTTTTAAAGAAAAACCCTCGTTTTTTTAGAAAAACCCTAGTTCGTTTTTTTTATTTTAGATCGATTTTATTTCTCCGGTTTATTTATTTAGCGAGCGTTCGCTCGTCCGTTCGTTCTAACGAACATGTTCATAGTTTAGTTTCTGTTAACGAGCGTTCGTTCGTTTAGCCGTTCGTCGTTTTTCTTTAAATCGGATTTATTCCACGATTCTTCTGATCGTGATTTCTGATCCGATGTTCTAACCCGTTTATCTTTTTGCTCGTTTATCGGAATCAGGCGATTCAAGCGCCTGGAGTTTCATCTCGAAACCCTCTTTCCGATTAATCAACTCAAACAAGTTTTATCTCTGTAAAATTTGACCCTAGTTCAGATTAGTTAACGGATCTTGTTTCTCTCACCGTTTGAGTTTCGTTGTTCCGTTTGATTTGATTCTTTTTGCAAACCGGAGTTCTTAAGTTGAACTCTTCGGTCAAACTATTTTATTTGGAGTTCTACTTGTGCATCTTTGCTTGTTGCTTATGTATGTTATTGTTTGTTTGCGATAGAATTCCCGGAGTGCGAAGTGTGTTACTACGAGTCTCTAGGATTCACGGATCGTCAGAAAGGCAAGTAACATATTGATCATACTCTTTTCATACCCAGTTTTTATGCATTAGTTTCAATCCTCAAACATTGCATGACTAGGATGCCTTTAATATGTGGGTTTTGGGAAGTAGTTCGTGAGGTAGAACCTATTGCCCTGTTTATTATCAAACCCTTGGGAGTTACTTCTACGCGTTGCTTATTTTGCCATGCTATGCTCGTAGACATGGATTGGGTTTGAGTGATTTCCATGACAGATGTGAGATTGTTAAATTAATGGTTTAATTAAGGTGGCAACTTTAATACACATCTGGGTGGATTGAGGCACCTGGGGTATCCAGTGATTTCCTGTTTTTATTTTGGAAATCCCGGGGTTACCGTGTGATTCTCCTATGGTCCGCCACCCAGGCTCAAAGGGAACTGAGTCTATTCATGCTAAAAACTTCCGTGTGCAGCCGCAAGCTATTATGGGCTCTAGCATAGTTGAGTAAGTTACGTGAAGCTCTTGAAGAGGTGGATCAGCAGGTAGTGGGTTTGTAGGTTTGGTATGGTCTGCCCGGAGTAGAGAGTTAATGTTTCTGAAAGACTGTGTCTCGGTCATCCATTTCTCAAACATCATGTAGTGCGAGGAATCAACGGAGGCGATCAAGTCTTGCGGGGAAAAGT
This sequence comes from Triticum aestivum, assembly GCF_018294505.1. NCBI lineage: Eukaryota > Viridiplantae > Streptophyta > Magnoliopsida > Poales > Poaceae > Triticum > Triticum aestivum. The sequence goes on from NC_057807.1 coordinate 250,000,649, forward strand.
GCGCAAACCTCTGCAGAGTGTACAATCTAATCATGGTTAGCCGTGTCCCCGGTTATGGACAATTCTGAGTATCTAGTACTTGAGTATTCGCATGTATCTCAATACTTCTAATTAATCTTGCTGGGTTGTTAACTATTTTAATTGGGATCATTGAGTTGGGGTTACCTTCTCAAATGATGTTTCAACCACCATGATAGTTAAATTAAAATTTATTCCTTTGTAGTAGGGAAAAATTGGCTTTTCGCAAAACTGTAACCATAGAGCTTTCCACCAGCCAAATATGCATGTAGTGGTAGTATTATTCTGTTATTGGTCTTTTGTGTTACATTGCCAGCATATTCCATGTGATGACCCGTTCTCGGGCTGCAACGTATTATGTTGCAGACTTTTCAGACGAGGAGTAAGGTTTGTAGGTCGTTGCCGTGCAGCTCAGCTATGCCGTTGGAGTTGATGGACTCACTTTATCTTCCAAGCCTTCCGCTGTTATCGCATTAGATGGCCTTAAGCCATATTATTGTAATAGGTTCTCTTTTGAGACATTCGATGTAATAAGTGTGTGATTGCTACTCTGTTATAAATCCTTCGATTACTGTGTGTGTCAGCATTACCGATCCAGGGATGACACGGAAGCACAGAGACTTGACCGTCTGAGGTCGGGTCGCTACAAGATGGTATCAGAGCACACATTGAGTGTAGGACACGACCACTAAGAAAAAAAACCATAGGTCACTCTTCTCTTCTCATTTCTGACTCCTCTTCTTTTTCCACTCTTTAGGATGAAGGAGATGAAGAACAAGTTTGCACAACCAGATGAAGACTCACCTTTTGGATGCCACTTGAAGGAAGTCACTAGGTACTTGAATATTGGAATACCAAGCTTCACCGGGATGTACAATGCCACTCTACCAGAAGAAGAGCGCTGGATGATTCACGTACGAGTCCCAGGAAGAACGTTCTCGCCAAATTCTAAACCCATAGAGTTTTCTTTCGAAGCACCCACTTGGAGCCTTGGCAAGAGTATGGCAGCTCATATTACCATGGGACGCATTGGAGAAATCTACAACAAGGACCTTGAGGACACCACCTACCAAATATGTGGGCGCCGAGATGAACAATGGGAGATGATCAGCACCAGGAAGGATAGATCTGTCACAGCCTTTATCCAGGAGCAAAACCAGCACATTCAACGACAGGAGAACCAGATGTGCGCAGACATGATCGAGTTGAAGAATGCGAAAACTAGGATCATCGAGCTGGAGGAAGAACTTAAGTTCACACGCGATGGATATGAGGAGGAAATCAAGACCCTATTGGAGAAGAATGACGACCTAGTCAAGAAGATCGGAGTCTTCATGGGAGGATCAGCACCGGAAGAAGAGGAAGAAGATCCCACTTGTCTGGACAACTACATCATCATTGACGACACTGATTCCGATCCAAGTGATGATGACTACGAAGATGAAGCTGGAGCAGACATCATGGAGTCTTCCACCGATCAAAATTTCTAGATGACCACCATATAATAATAGTATTTTCCCCATGTAACTAGTAGTAGTGAGCACTTTTGCGATAGTCCTAGACCGTTTTGTATGCCCTTGCTTGATTGATTGAATGAATGCTTGTGTTTGCCTCATACACATATGGGTAGTGTTTCTCCCCTAGATCTTTTTCTATTCTAATCTCTTCCATCTAAACCCATCAGATGCCTCCGAGAAGAGACCCCGATTTTGTTTTTCCCACCGGAGATCACCCAGTTGATCCAGCAGCAGAATGCCTTGATGCAATTGCTAGTTCAGAACCAGGGCAATGCCAATAACAACAATGCCAACAACAACCCGCCGCCAGTGGATAACCTCGCCCGTTTCTTAAGGTTACAGCCGCCGGTGTTCTCCAGTAGCATCGAGCCAATAGTTGCAGATGATTGGCTACATCGTATTGGAAGGGAGTTAACCACCGCAGGATGCACAGATGCTGAGAAGGTGCATTTTGCCGCACACCAACTGGATGGACCTGCAGCAGCATGGTGGGAGAATTTCACAGCCACCTATCCTATCGACACTGTCACCTGGGCTCAGTTTCAGCAGGCTTTTCGTACTACCCATGTCTCGACTGGAGCTATGCAGATGAAGAAGCGTGAGTTTCGCAATCTACGCCAGGGGAACCGTACTGTTGGCCAGTACGTGGATGAGTTTAGCACGTTATCACGTTATGCCCCTGATGATGTGGCCACAGATGCCGCGAAGCAGGAGAAGTTTATGGAAGGGCTGAATGATGAGATGAGTATGCAGTTGATGGTAGCAACCTTCAACAAACTACCAGGAGTTGGTAGATAAGGCCCTAATGATTGAAGGAAAGCAGCAACTGATTGAGAATCGTAAGAGGAAGTATGGACAAGGGAAGTACAACTCAGGAGCTCACCAGAAGCCTCGTTTAACCCCGAACTCGGGAGGACTTGTTCATAACCATGGAGGTCATAACCATACTGGAGGAGGATCGCATAACCATAATGGTGCGAAGAACGGGAATGGGAATGCAGCCAACAATAATCAGAATCGCTCTAACCCATCTACACCCGCAAAAAGGGACCTAAGTCAAGTTGTTTGCTACAAGTGCGGGAAGACCGGGCACTATGCCAATGACTGCTCTGAAGGAAAGAATGGAAACGGAAATGGGAGCGCTGGGAAGAAGCCCAATCCATTCAACAAAGGACAAGTGAACCACGTTAACGTGGAGGAAGTTGATGAGCAGCCGAACGCAGTAATAGGTAAGTTTATGGTTCAGTCATTTACCACAATTGTTCTTTTCGATACTGGTGCATCGCATTCATACATATCAAGCGGATTTGTGGAAAAGTTCAAGTTACCAACCCAAACCCTTAGGACACCCCTTTTAGTGAGCTCGCCTGGAGCAGAGTACATGGCTAGCAGTTGGTGCACCCAGATACCCCTAATCATTGGCACACATGTATTTTCGTCTGACCTAATTATCTTGGAGTCGCAAAGATTGGATGTGATATTAGGAATGGACTGGATGTCGAAGTATGGAGGAAGTATCGACTGTGCTAGTAAGTCAATTTACCTTACCACCCTGGAGGGAAAAAGGATTAAGTATGTATCTAGGCATGTGCCTAGGAGGAGCCAAGTAAACACCCTCACAGGAGTTTTACAGGAGGAGGTACCTGTAGTAAAGGATTTTCCGGATGTTTTCCCCGAAGAGTTACCCGGTATGCCATCGGATAGAGACATCGAGTTTTTAATAGAGCTATTGTTAGGTACAGGGCCGATATCCAAGAGACCCTATCGGATGCCAGCAAATGACCTGGAGGAAATTAAGAAGCAGATCAAAGAGTTGTTGGAGAAAGGTTACATTCGTAGAAGTTCATCACCTTGGGGAGCCCCAGTACTTTTGGTGGAGAAGAAGGATAAATCCCTGAGGATGGTCGTTGATTACCGTGCTCTGAATGAAGTAACGATAAAGAACAAGTATCCCTTACCGATGATTAATGATCTGTTTGATCAGTTACAAGGAGCTAACGTGTTTTCAAAGATTGATCTACGATCAGGATACCATCAGTTGAAGATCCGAGAGAAGGATATACCAAAGACAGCGTTTACCACGCGGTATGGATTATATGAGTACACGGTCATGTCATTTGGACTGACTAACGCCCCTGCCTATTTCATGAGTATGATGAATAAGGTGTTCATGGAGTATTTGGACAAGTTTGTTGTGGTATTTATTGATGATATTATGATATATTCGAAGAACGAAGAGGAGCATGCGGAACACTTGCGTTTGGTTCTCGAGAAACTCAGGGAACACCAGTTATACGCCAAATTCAGCAAGTGTGAGTTTTGGTTGAAAGAAGTTGGATTTCTTGGGCATGTTATATCAGGAGAGGGTATAGCAGTGGATCCCAGTAAGGTTCAGTCGGTCACTGAATGGTTGGCACCCACTTCAGTTGGCGAGATCCGCAGTTTCCTTGGACTCGCAGGATATTATCGGAGATTCATTGAGAATTTTTCCAAGATTGCTAAACCAATGACTGAATTGTTAAAGAAGGATACTAAGTTCAAATGGACGGAGGATTGCGAGACAAGTTTTCAAGAGCTGAAGGAACGATTAACTACAACCCCAGTGCTGAGCTTGCCAGACATACGTAAAGAATCTCAAGTGTATTGTGACACCTCTCGCTTGGGACTTGGATGTGTGCTTATGCAGGATGGAAAATTTGTTTCGTATGCCTCACGACAACTGAAGCCTCATGAGTTGAACTATGCCACGCACGATTTGGAGTTAGCAGCCTTAGTGCATGCGTTAAAAACCTGGAGACATTATCTTATTGGAAACCGTTGTGATGTGTACATGGATCATAAGAGCTTGAAGTACATTTTCACCCAGAAGGAGTTGAACCTCAGATAGAGGAGATGGTTGGAACTTATAAAGGATTACGATATGAAGCTACACTATCATCCAGGAAAAGCCAACGTCGTAGCAGACGCTTTGAGCCGGAAAAGTTATGCTAATGTTCTTGTGAGCAATGGAATGCCAAAAGAGTTAGCTGCGGAGATCATGGAACTTCAGTTGGAGATTCTTCCAAAGGGCTTTCTTGCAACAATGGAGGTTCAGTCGACGTTGTTGGACAAGATTCGAGAAGCTCAGAAGGAGGACAAAGAGATTGCTGAGATAAGAGAGAGGATGGGCGAAGGTAAAGCCAAAGGTTTTCGCGAGGATGAGCACGATACCTTGTGGTTTGAGGACCGGATTTATGTGCCCAACAATTCGGAGATCAGGAAATTGATACTTCAGGAGGCCCATGACTCACCAGAGTCGATTCATCCCGGAAACACCAAGATGTATTTGGACTTGAAGGAACGTTTCTGGTGGACTGGTATGAAGAAGGATATTGCCGAGTATGTAGTCGTATGTGATGTATGTCAGAGAGTGAAGGCAGAGCATCAGAAACCAGCAGGACTGTTACAGACTATGCCAATACCCGAATGGAAGTGGGACAAATTTGGTATGGACTTTATTACCGGATTACCCAGAACCAAGGCAGGATATGATTCTATATGGGTAGTTGTGGATCGATTAACTAAAGTAGCTCACTTCTTCCCGGTGAAAACAACATATACAAGTGCAAAGTTGGCCAAGATATATATGACTAGGATCGTATGTTTACATGGAGTTCCGAGGAGCATCGTATCAGATAGAGGAACCCAGTTTACTTCAAAGTTTTGGCATCAGCTACACCAGACTTTGGGTACCCGATTGGAATTCAGTACCGCTTTTCACCCTCAGACAGATGGACAGACAGAAAGAGTCAATCAGATTCTGGAGGACATGCTAAGAGCATGTGCGCTAGATTATGGATCTAGTTGGGATGACAATTTACCATACGCGGAGTTCTCTTATAACAACAGCTACCAGGCCAGTTTGAAGATGGCACCGTTCGAAGCTCTATATGGACGCAGATGTAGAACTCCATTGATGTGGGATGAGGTAGGAGACCGTCAATTGTTTGGACCCGATTTGATCAAGGAATCAGAAAAGAAGGTTAAACTGATCAGAGATAGACTAAAGATCGCTCAGTCCAGACAAAAGAGTTATGCAGATTCAAAACGCAAGGAAGTAACCTATGAAATTGGAGACAAAGCTTATTTACGAGTATCACCTTTGAGGGGAGTAAAACATTTTGGAGTTAAGGGAAAGTTAGCCCCGAGATTTGTAGGACCATATCGTATTTTGGGTCGGATGGGAGAAGTTGCCTACAAGCTGGAGTTACCTGAAGGGTTGTCAGGAGTTCACGATGTGTTTCACGTATCACAGCTGAAGAAGTGCCATGCTGAGATGGCCGATATACCATTGAATGATACAGTACCTTTGGAGGCAATTCAGCTGGATAATAATCTGACCTATGAGGAGAAGCCAGTAAAGATTCTTGAGTTTGATAGTCGAGTCACTCGCAACAAGGTGATCAAGTTTTGCAAAGTTCAGTGGAGTCATCATACCGAGGAGGAAGCCACCTGGGAGCGAGAAGAGGATATTCGCAAGGACCACCCGCACCTATTTTCTAGCCAACTCGAATCTCGAGGGCGAGATTCATCTTAAGGGGGGTAGGTTTGTAACATCCCAAATTTCCAATTTGGCATGTTATACATAGGTCATCCATGCATATCATATTTTATTGCTTTTTCGTTTGCAATCCTCAAAATCCTAAGCAACTCAAGGACCTTCGGAGAGAGTTGGGGATTTTCAATTCTCATATTTGATTTTATCAAATACTGAAGACGAGGATTTTGATTTTAATTATCTTTCTCTCCGGAAAATATTTCATTTTAAATTAAATAAATGAGGGGAGATAATATGACTTATCCAAAATAATTGAAATAACGGAGGAAAAATGTTAAAATCATTATTTGTTTTATTTTGGAATTTTATTTGCCCTAGAAAAAAATTGCATGTTTTAAAAATTGCATTTTAGGGGCCAAGAAAAGTTCATCCTGTTCTAAATATTCCATTTAGACGGAGAAAACTTATTTTTGGAATTTTTTAGATTTTTATTTTATTCTTTTAGGATTTTTCTTAGTCGGCGGAACCGTTTAAAAAAAAAACCCACGCCCGACTGGGCCAAGGGCCCAGCCGAGCAGGCCGGCCCAGCCAGCCGCCGCCGCCGCCGCACTCGGACCGGAGTCCGAGTGGGACTCCGCCTCCCGCGCCGCCTTGCCCCCTCCTCCAAGTCGCCGCCCCGCCCCTTTATATACGCCGCCACCCCCCCTCTAAGCCACCACCACCGCCGCCGCCCGGCAGCCGCCGCCACCCGCGCCGAGCCGCCGCCGCCTTGCCGAGCCCCGCCACCGCGCCCCGCCGGAGCCGCCCGCCTCGCCGAAGGTAGCCGCCCCGCCCGGTTTTTTTTAAAAGAGAAACCCTTCGTTTTTTCTAGAAAAACCCTAGTTCGTTTTTTTATTTTAGATCGGTTTTATTTCTCCGGTTTATTTATTTAGCGAGCGTTCGCTCGTCCGTTCGTTCTAACGAACGTGTTCATAGTTTAGTTTCTGTTAACGAACGTTCGTTCATTTAGCCGTTCGTCGTTTTTCTTTTTTTCGGATTTATTCCGCGATTCTTCTGATCGTGATTTCTGATTCGATGTTCTAACCCATTTATCTTTTCGCTCGTTTATCGGAATCAGGCGATTCAAGCGGCTGGAGTTTCATCTCGAAACCCTCTTTCCGATTAATCAAATCAAACAAGTTTTATCTCTGTAAAATTTGACCCTAGTTCAGATTAGTTAACGGATCTTGTTTCTCTCGCCGTTTGAGTTTCGTTGTTCCGTTTGATTTGATTCTTTTTGCAAACCGGAGTTCTTAAGTTGAACTCTCCGGTCAAACTCTTTTATTTGGAGTTCTACTTGTGCATCTTTGCTTGTTGCTTATGTATGTTATTGTTTGTTTGCGATAGAATTCCCGGAGTGCGAAGCGTGTTACTACGAGTCTCTAGGATTCACGGATCGTCAGCAAGGCAAGTAACATATTGATCATACTCTTTTCATACCTAGTTTTTATGCATTAGTTTCAATCCTCAAACATTGCATGACTAGGATGCCTTTAATATGTGGGTTTTGGGAAGTAGTTGCTGAGGTAGAACCTATTGCCCTGTTTATTATCAAACCCTTGGGAGTTACTTCTACGCGTTGCTTATTTTGCCATGCTATGCTCGTAGATGTGGATTGGGTTTGAGTGATTTCCATGGTAGATGTGAGATTGTTAAATTAATGGTTTACTTGAGGTGGCAACTTTAATACACATCTGGGTGGATTGAGGCACCTGGGGTATCCAGTGATTGCCTGTTTTTATTTTGGAAATCCCGGGGTTACCGTGTGATTCTCCTATGGTCCGCCACCCAGGCTCAAAGGGAACTGGGTCTATTCATGCTAGAAACTTCCGTGTGCAGCCACAAGCTATTATGGGCTCTAGCATAGTTGAGTAAGTTATGTGAAGCTCTTGAAGAGGTGGATCAGCAGGTAGTGGGTTTGTAGGTTTGGTATGGTTTGCCTAGAGTAGAGAGTTAATGTTTCTGAAAGACTGTGTCTCGGTCATCCGTTTCTCAAACATCATGTAGTGTGAGGAATCAATGGAGGCGATCGAGTCTTGCGGGGAAAAGTGTGCAAACCTCTGCAGAGTGTACAATCTAATCATGGTTAGCCGTGTCCCCGGTTATGGATAATTCTGAGTATCTAGTACTTGAGTATTCGCATGTATCTCAACACTTCTAATTAATCTTGCTGGGTTGTTAACTATTTTAATTGGGATCATTGAGTTGGGGTTACCTTCTCAAATGATGTTTCAACCACCATGATAGTTAAATTAAAATTTATTCCTTTGTAGTAGGGAAAAATTGGCTTTTCGCAAAACTGTAACCATAGAGCTTTCCACCAGCCAAATATGCATGTAGTGGTAGTATTATTCTGTTATTGCTCTTTTGTGTTACATTGCCAGCATATTCCATGTGCTGACCCGTTCTCGGGCTGCAACGTATTATGTTGCAGACTTTTCAGACGAGGAGTAAGGTTCATAGGTCGTTGCCGTGCAGCTCAGCTATGCCGTTGGAGTTGATGGACTCACTTTATCTTCCAAGCCTTCCGCTGTTATCACATTAGATGGCCTTAAGCCATATTATTGTAATAGGTTCTCTTTTGAGACATTCGATGTAATAAGTGTGTGATTGCTACTCTGTTATAAATCCTTCGAGTACTGTGTGTGTCAGCATTACCGATCCAGGGATGACACGGAAGCACAGAGACTTGACCGTCTGAGGTCGGGTCGCTACAGCACCCCTTTGAACACAAGCACTGCCAACACTCAAGTAGATGGAACTGCCGCCGATACTGAAGTGAATGATGAAACTGACGACGACGCACAAGGGGATGAAGATGGTGGGCAATCAGAGATCATGGTACCTCAGCCACCGTACATTGGGCAGAGATTTGAATCGTTTGAAGAAGCAAAGGAATACTACTAGACATATGCAAAGTTCCATGGATTTGCGTTCAACACCGAGTACCATAGAAAAATTAAGAAAACTAACGAGTACAGCAGAGGTGAGATGAGGTGCCACAAGGCACGTAGGAACAAGAAGGGGAAAGGTGTTGCGCTTGTCGTTCCGGAACGAACGAGAGGTATCATTCTCAAGACTGAGTGCCCCGTCCGGTGTAAGCTAAACGTAGATGGAGGACAGTGGGTGGTCAATGAGTATTTTGACGAGCATAACCACCAACTCATAAAGAAGTTCGACCTGGTAAAATTTCTGACCGCCCACAGAGGGTTCACCCCCGTCGAAAGGCAATTCGTAAAGCTGCTACATGATTGTAACGTCGGTCCATCAAGAATGGTACAGATACTATCTCTAATCCACAACAAAAAGGGGAAACTGAGTAGCATGCCGTACATACCAGCTGACGTCACAAACCTACAGGCCAAGTACCATAAAGAGAGCAAGTTGGCAGACATAGAGGCCACAATTGCCTACTTCGATGAGAAAGCGAAGGAAGATCCAGATTTCTTCTACAGGATAAGGTTGGACGTTGAGGACCGTGTCAGGAACATGTATTGGGTGGATGGTGCTGCAAGGAGAGCCTACAAACATTTCCGAGATTGCATTTCATTCGACGTGATGTACCTCACCAATATGTACAAGATGCCATGCGCTCTGTTCATAGGAATAAATAACCACAATCAGTCGTTGTAGTTCGGCTGCGGGCTCGTCCGGAACGAAGACACGGATGGGTACGTTTGGCTGTTCAAGACCTTCTTGGAGTGCATGGATGGACTTGCTCCGATGAACATAATAACAGACCAAGATTTCAACATGCGTGCAGGCATAGAGGAGGTCTTTCCGTTGGCAGTGCATAGGCACTGCAGGTGGCACATTATAAAGAAGGCTGAGGAGACGCTAGGACCGTTCTTTGCTGACCGCCCAGAGCTGCACAAGGCATTCGAGCTGTGCGTGGACCACGGCTTGACGGTGGAGGAGTTTGAAAGGAGCTGGATGGCCAAGATTGAAACACATCAAGTCCAAGACAATGAGACGCTTGCTAACCTGTGGGAGAAGCGAATGTACTGGGTGCCGGCCTACTTCATGCAGTGCTTCTTCCCATTTTTGCAGACTACGCAGCGCAGCGAGGGGTTCAATGCTGTTTTGAAGCGGTACGTCAGCCCTGGCAACTCATTGCTACAGTTTGCCAAGCAGTACACAGCTTTGCAACAAAAAATTCTAGGATCTGAGCTACAGCAAGAAGCGACCACAGCACTAAAGCAGCCAAAATTGTTAACGTATTTACCGATGGAGAGGCAAATGAGCAAGATACACACCAAGAAGATCTTTAACAAGTAAGCCTGTTGCGTTACAGCCTTATTTGCAGAAAAAGCACCTAGGCATTAGGTGCCTTATAGAGTGCAATGCAGTTGCCATGATATGCAGTTGCCATGTTTAATGAAATACTGTTTGCCATGCTTACTCAGCTGCAGTTGCCATGTTCAATGAAAATTCTGTTTTGCCATGCTTACTCGGGTGCATTTTCCTTGTTGAATGAAGTGCAGTTGCCATGTTTAATGCACTGTTCTTCCATTGGGGCATGTTGGAATGCAAGTGCCAATGTCAACTGGAAAAATGTTATATTGGCGACACATATGCTGAAATGCAGTTGCCATGTTTAATAAAGTGAATCTGGCATGTTTGTTGAAATGCAACTGCCATGTTTAGCCAACTGTAGATGCCATGTTTAAATAAAAAGGGCAGTTGCCATGTTTTATGAAATGTGCTTCCATTGGGGAATGTTGGTGTGGAAAATGACGATGTCCAGTTGAAAATGTACTACAATTGCCATGTCTAGTGTACTCCAGTTGCCATGTCTAGTGTACTGCATTTGCCATGTCTAGTGTACTGCATTTGCCATGTTCAACATACTATATTTGCCATGTTCAATGAACTATGTTTGCCATGTTCAATCAAAATGTATTTCTATTCACATGACAACATAAGGTGGTACAAGAAAAAAGCACGATAGTTTAACAGAAAACACACAAAACTTGCAGATTCCAGGAAGAAATAAAGCGTGCCAGCATGTTCACAGCTTTCCAGGTGGACGAACATACGTTCAAGGTGTGTTCTATTTTGGGCATGTCAGATTCAGAACCTGAAGACCCGGACAAAGGAAGGAACTACTTCGTCAAAGCCTCGATATGCGAAGGAGAGTACTACTACCAATGCTGCAAGTTCAAACGGGACGACATTGTGTGCTGTCACATACTAAAAGTAATGGACATGAACGTTGTGACACGGATGCCCCGCCATTTCATAAGGCGGCGATGGACTTGGGATGCTGACGACGCGTTGGTGCCACAGACAACACACGTAGTTCTAGTTGTGCATGACGAGAGACCTGAGTCAACCATGGAAGCCGTGAGGCACGTTGTGCTGACAAAGAACTATGCTGAGCTAATTGATGAAGCATGCAAGAGTGATGAGACAGCGAGAGTCGCGGAAAAACACAGGAAGGCACTAAAAAGAAAGCTTGATGAGATCAAGAAGAGGAAAGCTGAGGAAGCCTTACACCGGTTCCCCCGCACATCAAGTGTGCCTTCATCCATGGGGCCATCATCTGAAAACTCAGAGATAGGATCTGGAACAGCAAACACGCAGACCCAGGTCAGCAACCCACCCCGTTCCATCACAAAGGGTCGTCCAAGAGAGATAAGGTACAAGTCGGGATTGGAGATTCAAGCAAAACACAAGAAAACGAAGAAAGGGGCGGCAATCCATGAGCAAAAATTGGGGCGACGTGACATGGTCCTTGTGGACATTTTGTTTTGTACCCTAGATGGTGAGATTTTTTTTAAGATTGGGAGAATGACTCTTGAGGGGCATCGGAAGTGGAAGGAAAATTCATTGAGTGGATAAATGCAGTTTCCATGTTATGGGTACTTAATCTGCCATGTTGTGTGTAGTTAATCTGCCATGTTATGTGTAGTTAGTATGCCATGCTATTTTATACTAAATATGCCATGCTATTTTATACTAAATATGCCATGCTATTTTATACTAAATATGCCATGCTAGTTGTACTGCATCTGCCATTTTAGTTGTACTGCATCTGCCATGTTAGTTGTACTGTATCTGCCATGTTAATTGTGCTGGATCTGGCATGTTGTTTGTACTGTATCTGCCATGTTAGCTGTACTGAAAATATGCCATGGTATTTGTAATGACTCTGCATGGCATATATTTCCATGACAATACAACGCGGTTTAGAGACACATAGTGTATTGTGTGCAATGTATGGGAAACAAGTTGGAAAAGGCGTAACGTGCATAAACCGCAGCAAAGGTTGTGGTTACATGATCAAACCTAGCATGCTAGTCGGTGAAGTTAGTGATGAAACAGAAGAAGCAAAACGTCCAAATGAACAACAACGATGACGTTCACTAACCATGTCTGATGAACTACATTTGCCATGTTTTAAAACATCGTGACGCATTCGAAACAGCAAACGGGTGATACAAACGATGAAACCATAGTAATAATGATAAACATAAAAGACATATCTGCTGTCATGCCTAAGTAGGTTCACATCCACACATATATTACAGAAACTATTCAAATGTCGCTCACACACCACCACTACATAGTAGCCTACGTGGGGTTGCAGTCATAACATAGCACAAGAACATAGTTTTTGACGAGAACAAAAGAGATAGTACCTTACATTCCTCGGCAACAGAATGTAAGGTATGCGTCCGATGTGTATCGCCGCATGATCACTTGTACCTCTTGATGACTTTCTTGATAGCTTCCTCCACAAACTCGCATGCTCCGGACCGCTTGTTGAAATCTTCATTCGTCAACCAGTTCCATGTGTGGATTTCCCGGAGCTCAACGACCATTGCAGCTGTGATAGCGGGGACAAATCTGCCTTCCCACTTTGCAAAGTATTCCAGCGCGTGAAAGCCATAGTCCGTCACGAGAAAAAGATTCAGGTGAACACGCAAAAGGGCAGACGTAGCAAAAGATAGACTTCAATTCAGATGTGGCAACAAAAGAGGGGTTGGATTGATGTAAATGGCACATGAAGGAGGGGGTTAAGAAATTACGTGTTCCCTTGCTTCGCAGTCGCCACATATTCAGTCGGGAAATGCCTGATCTGGACCTTTGAATGTTCGTAGTGACGGTTCCAAGTCTCTTTGAGGTTGTTGATGAAGAATTCGACATGCGTAGTAAGGTCTGCATCAGCTTCCGAACGGATTGAATCAAGCACCTCAAAACGTTGGTTCTTCAGGTCAAGACAGATGGCATAGTGGTGACCACACTTGTCTTATTGGTCATGTGGTGCAAGCTCCTGGAACATGGGGAACATGACCTGCATTTAAAAGTGAAGAAATGAGAAGCAGAGTTCACATAAAGAACAGTAGAGGGACAAAAAAATTAGAATCACGTAGAATGTTTGGTTATGGGTGGGGGTAGTTGAAAGAAAGTTGTCGTCCATGTATGAACAAAATGTGCCATGTATTTTACTATCAAGTTGCCACATAGTTTGCACGGGATGCAAAAATCAAGATGACAGTGTGCACGGTAGCTGTTGCCACATGAAAACATCTGCCACATAAACACAAGTGTAGATGATGGCAAAAGACCAAACCATGTGAAAAAACAGTGCAGAAAGGGGAGGAGTACTCACATATTTCTTCAGTGTGAGCTTGAATTCACCGTGTTGAGCAAAAGTCTTCCTCAGGATTTTTTGGTGGAAGTCACCATCCCATATTTTGCAGGTCACACTATAATGCATGATTATCTTGTCGGCACACACATCCATATGATTGTCGATGTAGTCGATCCCGCATGCAACTACATTCGTCGACATTTTACCGTTTGGCCTCACGGACTCGGCAAGATCACCCAGGTCGACGTACGTCGCTCCACATTGAATGACTTTGGTTCTGTCCAAACATGAGCTGTATGAAAACGATATAACATGGAAGGATCATGCCTACTAAGTAAAAAATATATGAAAGAACTAAAACGTAAGAGGATCGTGTATAGGAAGTACGAAGAAGATGAATGGTAAAAAAGGAGCAAACAAAATGAGAGATTATGGGGTGTGGTCATTTACGCTTTCAGCTCCTTCATGTGCTTGTTGTTGGCCCTCGCATTTCCAAACTGCTTGACGATATCGTACAGCTGGGTCTGTTCCTTAGTGGCCCAGAATTCGGGCTCGTAGTCTTCCGCGGCAGGTGGGTGAACTACCCTCTGCTGCCTCACAGAACCAGGAGTGGCACTCCTAATGGTATCCTCAGATACCGTATCTGCAGGCACGTTGGAACTTGATTGCCCTTGCCCTCGTGAGGACCTCCTATGCAATGCTGCCTCCTCGATCATGCGGTAAGCTTCGTCAAGTGACGGTGAAATCTCCTCAGGGGTGGCTGCAATGATAAAAAAAATAAAAAGTGTGTTAGGATACGTAGAAAATCAAAAACAGATGGATTGTGAGGAGATAGGGTGCATGATGTGAGATTGTGGGCAGAAAAAGTGGGGCAGTTGCCATGTGTGGTCCAACTACAGTGGCCATGTCATAGCAACTACAGTTGCCATGTAGTTGCACTGTAGTTACCATCTAGTTGGACTGTAGTTGCCATATCACAGCAACTACAGTTGCCATGTTGTGTCAGCTGCACTTGCCATGTGATTGCCGTATGAAAAAATGCAGCATGGAAACAAAAAATGCAGTTGACATGGTGGGGCAAATCCAGTTGCCATGTGTAATGCACTGTATTTGCCATGTGACAGCAACTACAGTTGCCATGTTGAATCAACTTCAGTTGCCACGTGGTTGCCCAAATGTTAAATGCAGCATGGCAGCAAAAAAAATGTATGTGACATGGTGCATCAAATCCAGTTGCCATGTCATCGCATGTCAGTTGCCATCACAAGTGAGAACCCCCCAAAAAAATATGATTGGGACAAAAGTCAAACTACAAAGATGTATGCAAGAAAATCATAAGGACATGACAAGTGTACCTTGCACAATTGGCTCTGCGAACTTGACAGCCTTCCTGCCCTCGACCATTGGCTGTGCCATCATTGCGGGCATGCCTCCTACGAAAGCAAAGGCAACTGGCATAGGATCTTGCACCACCGGTTGATCTTGAATGATGCCAAGGCTGAAGCTCGGTGGGGTAAAGGCCATTGGGTGCCTCTCATTCCTACTGGCCGGACCACGAACAACTTGCGGGGCAGAATCCAAGGGTGAAAGATCAACAAACATATCTGAATCGGCCGCTACAGAATGATCGGGCTTATTTGCAGGGCAGGGCGTGTTGTCAGCGGTATCAGCCGCAGCTTTCTTGACAATCTTCTTGTTTGGGCTGTAGGGGACACCGACATTGACTGGGAGCCTGGAAGTGCGCAGATTTATGTTGGGGATTTCCACTACGGGTAAAGGCACAGTCTGCTCCGGGCGTTCACCTGCGTCACTCGTGCCCGGCTTGACACCTGCATCAGTTGTGCTCCGGTCTTCCGGTTTCTCCATCACATTGCTTTTGGCAGGTGTCGGGAATAGTGTGGACGCAGGAACATAACCAGACTCGTCTCTCCTGCTCCTAGCTGCAGCCAATGCGTTGGGTATGTCTGTTGGTTGCTTCCGGGAGCTACGGCGCCTAAGTGGAAGACCAGCACACGAAACAGTCGCCTTATCAGTATCTGCACCGACGGGAGCTGGAGCTGTTGTGCCAGGACTCTCACCTGTAGATGGCATATCCTTGTGAACAGCCGCCTCAGCCGCTTCTGTCGTGGACACAGGAGTGCCACCATGCACGCGCTCGGAATCAGTGTCAGATGAGCGGGAATCTTCCTTGCTTAGGTTCGTCTCGGGAGCGTCCACTTCAACGCTTGCTGATGGGGTGGCATGGCTCACAGCAGCATCCTTCATTGCCAGTAGAGTTGGCAATATTTCAGCTGTCCTGGCAGATACCGACTCGTCACTCCCCGATGTACGGATGCCTATTGTTCTAGCCTGCACATCTGCAGCCGGCGGAGATGGTCGGCCACTTGCATCAGAGTTGGTGGGAGCGATCAACGGTGCAGCAGCAGTATTGTCGCCTGGTGCCTCATGTACATCTGAGTTGCCCCCTGTTGACAACTTTGAATGTAGGCGTTCGAGCGGGTCCTTACTGATATGCTTGGCCCCGCGCATAGTAGTCTTCTTCACCCTGCAAAAAAAGCACATGAAAAAGGTATTGAAAAATGAACAAAAATATGTTTGCCATGGTAGAAATCTTAAAAAAATGAAAAACAAGTGGAAAAGCTGGTAGTTGCCATGTAAGGGGAACGTGAGTGGCCATGTGTCATAATTAGCAGTTGCCATCCAGCAGCAATTGCCATGTTAGCCAACTTGAAGAATGATAAGAATGTCTGATCTGCCATGAATGCAATTTCAAACCTAGGTGTGGGATGAGCTCACAAGCCAATGGTAAAAGATGGCAGTTGCCATTAGGTACAGTAAGAGTTGCCATTTGGCCTAGATGCCAGTTGCCATGTAAAAACCAATATGAGTTGCCATACACTTTAAAATGAAGGAAGAAATCATTTGGAAAAACAACAGTTGCCGCGTGGGGGACGATGACAGAAGACCATGTGACAAGCTAAACGGATGCATTGGAAAATCAAGAAAATATAGCGCTATGTCAATGAAAGCACATGTAGAAACCTACTTCTTGACTGGCTTCCTCAGGTCTGGCAACACGACAGGATCCCCGATGTTGGTCGTCGTCGTACGAGGAGAAGACCTGGTGGAAGGGGTGTCACCGGCAATGGGGGCACCTTTGTTCAAGCGAGCAGAAACACGGGTTGGCGTTGGCACCTGTTTCTTTGTAACTGCTCGTCCACCAGCGGTCGGCTCGCTGCACGTCTGAGTTGGAGGGAAAAAAGGGTGGCAATTGTCAGACAACAAACTCATTGCCGCGCTTGACAAAAAACAAGTGCAAGAAATGGATGGGACTGTTCCAAGAAAATAGACACAGCAAAAAACTAAAATTAAAGTCGAACCTCCTCCTGGCAGCTACGGGATCGGTCCTAGACCTCTTGCCAGGAGAAACCTGCCCAACATCTCCTGGAGCCCTCCCCCTCCTTGATAGCAACACCCCCTCGCCTCTCGCAGCCGTATGTTATTTGACTTTCTCCGGTGGGGGGACATCTGTTGCATCCTTGCCCTTGTTACCACCTGCACGAACTTGAGCATGTTCATCATCATCGGTGTCCCGTTGCATGTTCTCCATGTCATCGTCGTCATCCTTGCTGAGGCCAGCGTCTCCATCTAGATCATCTTGTGTGTCACCGGGCTCTTGGGAACTGTTGTAGTCATACCGGCCACGGCAACCGATTGGCCGATGTGTACGTTCTGGGACAAATGAAGTGAACTGCCTCGCAACTGCGTCGCTGTCAGAGCCACTGAGAGACCTCCACCCCTCAACCAACTTCCTGAGCAAGCTGGTCATTCCGGATGGAAACTGCCCAATTAGATGCTCAACAGGTGCCCTCGCCTGTGCATGAAACAAGAAGCATCAACAACCACCCATATTGCAGTCACTTGCGCGACATCAACAAATAATCCACGACAAACCATAGATGTAGATATTTTGATTACCTCAGTAGGGCAAGACGGAGCTGAGTGCACGTCCATCCACTTTCCAAAGTTTTGAGGCTCCCCAAACACGCTGTAGTCTATAGCATGCTTGGCCATCAGCTAGAAAAAACAAAAAAAATAGCAAGGATGTAAGAGATAGAAGGTAAGTTTCAGCACGAATGAAAAGAGTTCCCTTGTGGGGTGAAACATGGATACAATATGCAGACAACCATGGATAACAAAAGGTAGTCATCCCTTATGAACCACGGACGGTTGCCTCATGTCAAATTTGTAAGCATGCCGTGTGGAGAGAGAAACCAAAACTAACCTGCAGTTTTCCATATTTGGTATCAGTTGCCCTGTCTGCGGCAAGCACAACCATGACAGCGTTGATAGTCCACGCAGAAACAGCAAACTTGTGCGTAGGTGGCGGGCCTCCTACCCCAGTGAAATCCACGGTGGACAAATCAAGACAGTCGACATACATGAGCTGATTTAAAACAATTTTACAAAGAAAGAAATATCAGTTGCCGTCATGGGTACTTTGTAGTTAAAAAAACAAGATAATGTATGTTCCCATGATAATCAAGTTGATGTGCATGAAAAGAATGGAATAAAAAGAAGAAGTTGCCTTCTATATGTGCTAGTTTCCATCATGGTGTGATGGCAATTACCATATTGCTAAGATGGCACTTGCCATCATAGTCTGATAACAGTTGCCATACTAATATGATGGCAGTTGCCATATTGTCATTATGATAGTTGCCATATTGTCATTATGGCAGTTGCCATCTTGTTATGATCAGGTTGCCATGCATGAATAAAAGTGTGTTATAAAACAGTGTTCACAGAAAGAACTGGTAAAAAAATACCATTAAATGCAGTCGACAACCCTTTTGGTACATCTTGCTTGAGAATGCATCATGGAGGAAGTCGGCAATAAACTTGCACCAATTCATGTTCTTCACATTTTTCAGATCCGCCTGCACCACACAAAATTTCAGGGCAAAAAGGTTGCCGCATGAGAAATCAAATGGAAAAAAAACATCGAAAACACTGGCAGTCACTAACTTTACACATGACATCGGAGCCGAAAGATTGAAGGAAAATAAAGTAGTAAAGATGGATCATTCACCAGGATGGGGAAGCATTTGTTGCTTGGGCGAAGAGAGGTGGTCGGCGCGAAAACAGCTGAGATGAGGTACATGAGTAGCTTCATCTTGAAAACATCTCCATGCGTCGTCATGGCCTGCAGCGAATCTGCCACTGCAAACGTGTTCGGCATGGATTCTGACCCAGGAAACAAACGGGGGAACAACGCTTCCTCGATCTCATTGTTGACCTCGTACGGGACTTTGATATGTCCACGAGGCATGCCCAGAGTGCAGAACACGGATTCCTCATTCAACGGAAGTCTTCCACGTCCCAGAATCACGAACTCCCTGGAGGCAGGCTCGTAGATCTCAGCAAGCCAGTCGCATACAGGGTTGACAAGGTTCGTGCACCGGACAACCATCATAGACTGCATACCCATCTCAGCAGCAGCCCCCTTCTGATCATCGGTGAATTTGTCAGTCAACGTAGTCAGACGTTCTTGGGAGGCTCTATTGCGAATACATTTCTTCTTCTGCAAAAAACAGACAAGAAGTGATCAGTTGTTGCCATGTTTTGTAATGTCATGAAATTTTAGTCCGTGTCAGACGACTGCAAGCTCGAGGTGTCAACCAGTAACATAAAGCAAGATGAGGGGGGATGTGTGAACATCTACCTCATCACCCTCTTTTATCCGTCCAGTTGCCCGATTACGCTGTGGTGGATCCATGAAATCATCATCATCATTTTGATGATCGCCATGAGCCATTCTGCTGAGATAGGAACAGACCAAATTGTCATGGTGGAAATGTAAATGCAAGAGGTAAGCAGTTGCCACCTTACAGAAAATGTCAACTAGTGAATGCAGAAAAAATAACATAAACACACACGCACTCCTCCTGTGATTGTCGAAAACATAAACATGGCAAGTAAGCACGTTGGTTGCATTATCAAGTAAAAAAATGTACATATGGTAAATGCACTTGAAAACAAAAAATGTTGAAGTTGCCATGTTATCCCAAGATAGTACGATAGAAAGTCACAGAATCCTCCACATCACAAAACTAAGATGTGGCAGCTCACACACTGTCCTAAAAGTACACCAACGAAATGCCACTTGTTCAGCAGCAGAAATGTGCTAGGGTGAAAATGTCGTGCTGAAATGCAACACATACTACAACAAATCGATGAAACCACATCTAATCAAGAACCTGAAAATTGCCACAGTGTGATCAGATATCACAAAGTCGTTGTGGCAAAACCCCCCCAAAAAATTGCGCCTACAGTACAATGAATGTGCCACATTGTACTGACTGTGACATGGCAACAGACATGATGTGGTCAGCCAAAAACTTGCCACATGCAAAGCATATGTATGACATCTGACACAATTGATATGCAAATTTGGTTGCCACATTATGCAGCCAATTTGCCACACTGTCGTATCTGCAGAATGGCAATAGACAGTGTGTTCACATTCTATTTGCCACATGAATATACTATCCAAGTGGCAACAGGCACACTTGAAGTGCACATTAGTTGCCGTCCAGTGCAGTTGGCTGCTGAAACTGCATTGACTACAGATTGTGGTGACTATCACAATGTGGTAACTACCACAAATCATTCAGAAAAATTTGATGCCACAATGAAAAAGCATGTTAGTGGCTACTATCACAGTAATTCAGCAACTTTAGTTGCCACATGGAAGAGTGTGTGTGTGTCATTCAATAAAAATAGTTGCCCCATGCAAAAGCTTATATGTGGCAACTATCACAGTCATTTCAGTAATTTGTTGCCGCAAGGGAAAACACGTTTGTGGCAACTATCACATTTGTTCAGGGAGTTAGTTGCCACACAATGATGATAGTTAATCAAACTACCAAGTTCGCCTCATACTACAGTTTCAAAACACAACTAACTAGATCTACGGTTCAATGGCAACTACCGCGACTTCAAATTCACCCTCAAAAGTTCACCCCTGAACTGACTGCAAACACAAATTAGAACCAATGCGCATCAAAAAAACTGGGAGACACCTGCCCAATCCATAGGCAAGACTAGTGCGTGCCTCCGAACAAGCATAACCACACCGACGATGCCGCCGCGGCGGCGGCGACGAAACTGCCCAGTGCCACCAAAAACGGCTAGCAGACGACTTCGGCGCCGGTGGGAACGCCGACGCATCACAGAATCGCCTGAATCTCTACGAATCTCGATCGAGGAATCAAACAGGAAGGGAAGGGGGGAAATGCAGGAAGGGGTTGCGAGAGTTGTAGCGAGCATTACCTTCAACCCACAGGCGCTCCGGCGCAGCCGCTCCGTTCCGGCGAGCACCACCGACGGCCGCGAACACCGTCGATTCTTCCGCCTCCGCTGTCGCCTTCTCCCCTCGCCTTCTTCTCAAGTGGTTTGAAATGCGAGTGGGTTGTGCCAGTAATTGCGGTGCGGCTGAGTAAATGGAACCGTGAGGGAGAGGGGGCAGAGGTGTGCGACGTGTTTGACGTCAACCGCGGTCGGAGCGTGGCGTGCGGGCGCATAGCGGTTCCACCACACGCCTCCGAGTGGCAACCGCTGACCGCAGGATGGAAACCAACGTGCGGGCGACCCGACTCGCACACCGCACACGCGCCTCGTCCTACGTGGCGCAGAAAACCGACCGGTTTGTTCCAAGATTCGTGCACAAAGTTGCCAACGGAGATGCTTGCGTGTGGTCGGGATGGTGAACGCCCACACATGTGGGCGTTAACATTTCCAATAATAAACCCAGAATTTCAAAAAATCATTTAAAACTTTGAAGAATCATATAAATTAGTCTACAACTTGGATGAAAATAATTTATATATGAAAGTCGCTCAGAAAAATGTGATGAATCCGAATATGCAATCCATTCATATGTCACATGCCTCTAACATGATGAACATGGAGCCTTCCTCTCTGATTCATTTATCCGAAAATCGCCAAACACCGGGAAAACATTCCTAGATGTTTCCCACTTCATCTGTAACGTGTAGCGTTGCGTTAGGTCATCCCTAGTATTGCATATTGCCATGTCAGGCATCATGATGCATTTGTTTGCTTTATATTTATTGTTTCTTCCCTCGTTTCTCTCCAGTAGACCCCGAGACTGATGCTACTCCAGAGTACGACTACGCCCATGATGTTCAGCCCCTTGCATTAGAGCTCCCACGCAAGCAAAACCCCCTTGATCATTCCTATATCTCCCATTTCCTCTCTCATCCTTGCATTAGAATTTGCTATTGTATTTGATTGATCTTATTCTAATGCATAGCCTGATTTTGTAACCTGCTATTATTACCTTGCCTGCTTATCCTATATTCTTAGTATATGTTGGTTAGTGATCCATCAGTGACCCCATCTTGTCCCTGTTGCCCCCGCCTTATCACCGATGGCTCGATCAACAGGCTCGATGTCTTGAGCACAACACATCACCTCACACTCCCTTCGTTCTATGACTCTACAGAGTTACTATCGACTGCCGAGGGTGATACCTTGTATAGCACTTTAGATGAGATCTTTGCAGTGTGGCTAATCGGTCGTGGTCTACGGAGTGTAATTCCTCCTTCACCACTCCCGATAACGACTCTGTCGTGCAACACCTCAAGTGTGAACCCTTCGAGGGTGATTCCTCCAAGTTCACCTTGACAGTTACATTGAGTGGAATCCATCGAGGGTGATTCCTTGGATTCAGCCTTGATGTTATGGACGCATAGTTACTTTGACTTTACCCCAGAACCATGATGAAGTTTGGATCAGCCTCCAGGGGTACCCATAAGAGAAATGCGGAGTCGGGTTGACCATGAGGGTACACGCGAGTGATGCGGAGTCGGATTGACCTGGAGGGTACCCACGAGATAATTACGCGGTACGGCGACGGGACCATAGATCATGGATGATTGATCGTCTCCGTGTGCTCCCAACACACTAACGGTTCTGATATGTGATCCGAGTAGGCCTCTAGCCTTTTTGCACTAACCACCACGCGGTAATAAGAATGGGCACTCGGTGTCGTACAATTCTCTGAAGGCTCTTCGGACGTCAGTGATTGGGCGGCGCGCGCCCGGTTGGACGGGAACCACCGGCGCTTGTATTAGGGGGTGGGTTTGCTTCAGGCCGCGTATGCAACACGCAGGAGTGCAATGGGCGATGGGCCCAAGACCCCCGAGCACTTAGGATGTAGGCCAACATGCTAGCCTCTCTGTTGAGCCTAGGTAGGACTAAATCAGCCAAGGCTGGGCATGACCCAGGAAAGTGTGTTCGACCAGAGTTAATCGAGCGTGTTGGGTATGTTTGTGCAGCCCTTTAGGGAAGTATATCTATTTGAATAGCAGTGTCCATGGCAACAGACTCTCGAAGTTGTATCCCGATCTATACAACTAGAACTGGATTCTAGAGACATGAGATGGATATGATGGCTCCGGGATTGCTTTCTCGCAGGGAGTCGAGGAAGGATCTCTCGACGTAAATACAATATACTTGCTACTTATATTATGCTAATCTGCACTCTTCTAATGCTTCAAGATGCTTCAATATGCTAGTCTTGATAGGCTAGGCTTTCCTTTCTCTTCTTGCATTTCTGCATTTCAGTCCAAAGATATAGCCCCATTCCTTTGATACCGATGCATACTTAGTATATATCTGATGTAAGTTTTGCGAGTACTTTGGATGAGTACTCATGGTTGCTTTGCTACCTCTTTTCCTCCATACCCGATTGCTGCAATCAGATGACAGAGCCCAGGAGCCAGCCGACCCTGTCGATGACTACTACTACCCCGACGGAGCCTACTACTACGTGGAGACCGCCGATGACAAGGAGTAGTTAGGAGGCTCCCAGGCAGGAGGCCTTGCCTTTTCGATCGTTGATGTTGTTTTTGCTTGCCTTCTTAAGGCATACTTGTTTCCTTATGTCTGTAGTCAGATATTGTTGCTTTCGCTGACTCGTTTGTATTCGAGCCCTCGAGGCCCCTGACTTGTAATATAAAGCTTGTATGACTTTAATTTGTGTCTAGAGTTGTGTTGTGATATCTTCCCGCGAGTCTCTGATCTTGATCGTGCACATTTCCGTGTATGATTAGTGCAGGATTAAGTCGGGGGCGTCATAGGTCTTCTCTAAACTTACCTGTTGTTTACCATATCAGCCCTTCCTCTAAGATCTTCCGGATTACACTGTGAGTCAAGGGGGTGACACTCTCGAACATGACATTTTTGCGATGCTTCCAAATTGGCCACAAGGTCAAAGTGACAAAGGGGTGCAAATCCTTTCGTAAGTTTGCCGCCAGGTCAGGTGAGGTAAACCATGTCAATAGGTGATCCTATGAACATGGCGTCCAATTTGGTCGCCCCAAGCCATCATGGCCTCGAACCAAATCGATCTAGCGAAGGAGCATGAGATCAGCAGGTGGTCCATGCGTTAGAGGTTGGGCATGTAGCTTGATGCGGTAGACCTCGCCTGGCTAAATAGTCAGGCGTCCAAAATCGGCTGCATAGGGCTAGCCAGGAGAAGATCTTGCATCATAGAGGGGCTCACAATTTCCATGTAAAAGTGGATCCTGAATCAGGGATGCGGCCTACAAACATGGTCGCATATGCTGACCAGGCGGAGTACTTACCAGACGCCTCCCAGGCCCATCTCAGTGAGGGCATCCATGGTGACTTGAGGCAAAGCACGGAGGTGAGGGTGGCATGAGATGGTGGGCTATGATGAAGGGATCTCAGCAGTGGGATACCTCCACCTTCATGTCCATGGACACCGTCTCCACCATGAACTCTGGCAAGGGGCTGCGGAGGTTGAATCCGAGGAAGTGAAGTGCTTGGGGTGGGAACATGGTGGTTGTTTAGATGGGCGATGTGGTCTACGAGAAAAGGCGATCGTCACCTGAGTGACAAGGCCATGGTTGCATCACAGTAGAGGTTGGGCATGGTCACAGTGGCGCCATGTGTGCACTCTTGGCTCTCTCTCTTGAGTAGATGGAGAGGACAGAGGCGGCTTGAATCTCCTTGGACACAGGACGACAAGTGTGGTGGGGACTGTTGCAGGGTACGACACCGCACGACATGCATCGTGTTGTTAGGAGCATGCGACATACCTGGTCATGGCACTCGTGCACGACTACGCTGCGGGGGACTTCTAGGTGGATGTGGCGGCATCGATAAATTGAAGTATGGGAGACAGGAAATATCCGAGAATGAGGAGGCGCCTAGCATGCTGCTCTGGCTAAGGCGCCAACCAAGAGCGCATATTGCTAGGAGAATGCAATGGATCTATTCATGGCGCTTGTGCATGTTATGCTGCTCAACGGATGTGCTTCAAGGTCGTACTGGCACTCATCGTGGTGTTGCTGCTCAGGAGCCCCCTCGCACTGTATGGAATGGTTGCTTGGGACTTGTACAATGCAAGGTGCTTAGAGAAATAAACAGTCTTTCCTTAAGCTCAAGTGCTTATTTCTATATGGTAGACACTTAATTAGGCACCCCTATTGTAGAAACAAGCACTGGTGCTTAAGAAAAACACACTTTATTTAGTGATCATCTCTCTAAGCACAAGACCTTAGAATGCTCGTGCAGCCCAGTTCGAGCGAACCTCTCATGTCCTTGTACAACAACATCGCCGACTGCTCATGTGGCTATTGCACATTCGTAATTTATTCTTCTTCTAAAATTAATAACTATTTTGTTCACCATTTGCATAACATATTGTAAAGATGAATAAGTAGAGAGAGAAAAGGCTAGAAGAAGAGAGGGGAAGGAGATAGATATGACATGTGGGTTCAACATACTCACCAAGAGAAGTGACTAATGCTGGGCGGGATCAATCTTTTCCCGGCGTGCCAAATATGTTTAGGGTCGAGATTGACAGGGACTAGTAAGCACAGGATGCCGATTTCAAATATGACAAGAGTACAATATATACATCTGACACAAAAATAAAAATAAAAAGAAGTGTAGAGGGGAACTATCCAATGCATGTTCTGTTTAACATATCTAAGGGGACTTAAGAGGCAGAGCACTTATCCAGCTTTGCAAAGCATTCAAATGTTTTGCCTTGATTCTATTTTCTAGCATGCTAAGCTCCTCTTTGAGCTTGAATTTCAAACAACTAACACTTGTGACTTCTGTCCGATATCGGGTTTGGGCAAAACCCTTAAGGTTCGAACTATGGGGTGCGCACGAAGATCTTCTCCCTACCGAAACACGCCCACAACCTCGCCGCGATTCTCAACTAGAACGATGAACAACACAAGGGACACGAGGTTTATACTGGTTCGGGCCACCGTTGTGGTGTAATACCCTAATCCAGTGTGTGGTGTGGTGGATTTCCTCTTGGGCTGATGATGAACAGTACAGAGGAAGAACAGCCTCACGAGGAGAGGTGTTCTTGTGGTGGTGTGGGTGAGCTAGGTTCGGATCCGATTCGTCCTCTACTGTGGTGGCTGGCCCTATTTATAGAGGCCCTGGTACTCTTCCCAAATATCGAGCGGGAAGGAATCCAACAACGGCCATTTTGAAAGGGGACAGCTAGTACAAGCTATCCTGACTAAAGGTGGTCTTCGACTGCCAAAGGTACCAGTGATAACTCCGTCTTGGGCTCCATGGTGACCTCCATCCTGCCGTCCTGCTGGTCTTGGTCTCGTTGCACCAATATGGACACCTTTGCCTGATGCCTTGGTACCCCACACCTGCGCTTGCCCCCTTTGCACCAAAGAGGAAACGAGGACACGGCGCAGGCTGGCGCCCGCCTGGTCTTGATCGTCATGTCTTGCATCATGAGCACCTCGTGAGGTACCCCTCGCCTTGATCTCTCCGCCTCCTCGCGAGCCTGCCTGGTGAGGCCGCCCCTGAGGAGGCCTTGCACCGTCCGCCCCGCGAGGCTTGGCCCCTCGCGAGGGTCTTGAGTGTTTGTTGATGAAGACGGGGTTGTACTGGCTGAGCCACGTTGCAGGCCGCATGCTGGCTAGTCTGGAGACCCCCATTCCTAGAACGCTGACAGTAGCCCCCGGGCCTAAGGTGCGCTCGGACATGGCTTAGCAGCGAAGCCAAAGGGCAAGTGCGGAGCGCCGCAGGCCTCAACAACATGCGGCCTTGGTCGACGCGTGGCGACCGATTGGACGTGGGCGTCTTCGCTTCCCCATGCTCCCCCAATATCCGCCTGGCTAGGCGGCCACGAAGCTTTACACAGCTATTTCCTCTTTGCTGCCCGTGTGCTTCCTATTCCCCTTTCTTCCTCGAGCCTCTATGTCCACTTCCAATCTGACTTGAGCTCTGCCCCTCTTGCTACATCTTGAGCTTGCGTTGGTTTTCCTCGAAGAGGAGAGGGTGATGCAGCAATAGTAGCGTAAGTATTTCCCTCAGTTTTTGAGAACCAAGGTATCAATCCAGCAGGAGGCTCCTCAAAAGTCCCACGCACCTACACAAACAAACAAAGAACTCGCAACCAATGCAATAAAGGGGTTGTCAATCCCTTCATGGCCAGTTGCGAAAGTGAGATCTAATAAAGATAGTAAGATAAAATATATGTTTGGTATTTTATAATATAGATGCAAAAAGTAAAGATGCAAATAAAAGTAAATTGGAAGCAAATATGATAAGAGATAGACCCGGGGGCCATAGGTTTCACTAGTGGCTTCTCTCAAGATAGCATAAGAATTACGGTGGGTGAACAAATTACTGTCGAGCAATTGATAGAAAAGCGAATAATTATGAGATTATCTAGGCATGATCCTGTATATAGGCATCATGTCCGCAACAAGTAGACCGACTCATGCCTGCATCTACTACTATTACTCCACACATCGACCGACTCCTGCCTGCATCTAGAGTATTAAGTTCATAAGAACAGAGTAACGAATTAAGCAAGATGACATGATGTAGAGGGATAAACTCAAGCAATATGATATAAACCCCATCTTGTTATCCTCGATGGCAACAATACAATACGTGCCTTGCAACCCTTTCTGTCACTAGGTAAGGACACCGCAAGATTGAACCCAAAGCTAAGCACATTTCCCATGGCAAGAAAGCTCAATCTAGTAGGCCAAACCAAACTGATAATTCGAAGAGACTTGCAAAGATAACTCAATCATACATAAAAGAATTCAGAGAAGATTCAAATATTATTCATAGATAACTTGATCATAAACCCACAATTCATCAGATCTCGACAAACACACCGCAAAAAGAGTTTACATCGAATAGATCCCAACAAGAGAGGGGGAGAACATTGTATTGAGATCCAAAAAGAGAGAAGAAGCCATCTAGCTAATAACTATGGACCCGTAGGTCTGTGGTAAAATACTCACAACTCATCGGAGGGGCAAGGGTGTTGATGTAGAAGCCCTCTGTGGTCGATTCCCCCTCCGGCAGAACACCGGCGAAGGCTCCAAGATGGGATCTCGCGGATACAAAAGGTTACGGTGGTAGAAATTGTGTTTCGTTTGCCCCTGGATGTTTTCGGGGTACGTAGACTTATATAGGAGGAAGAAGTACGTCGGTGGACGCCCGAGGGGCCCACGAGATAGGGGGCGCCCTCCTATCTCGTGGGAGCCTTGGCTGCTTCATGACTTGCACTCCAAGTCCTCTGGATCACGTTCGTTCCAAAAATCACGCTCCCGAAGGTTTCATTCCGTTTGGACTCCGTTTGATATTCCTTTTCTTCGAAATACTGAAATAGGCAAAAAAAAACAGCAATACGGGCTGGGCCTCCGGTTAGTAGGTTAGTCCAAAAAATGATACAAATGTGTAAAATAAAGCCCATAAACATCCAAAAGGGGTAATATAATAGCATGGAACAATCAAAAATTATAGATACGTTGGAGACGTATCAAGCATCCCCAAGCTTAATTCCTGCTCGTCCTCGAGTAGGTAAATGATAAAAAAGAAATTTTTGATGTGGAATGCTACCTAGCATAATTCTCAATGTAGTTTTCTTTATTGTAGCATGAATGTTCAGATCCAAATGATACAAAATAAAAGTTCATATTAACATGAAAATGGTGATACTTCAAGCATACTAATCAAAGTAATCATGTCTTCTCAAAATAACATGGCCAAAGAAAGTTATCCCTACAAAATCATATAGTCTGGCTGTTGCTCTATCTTCATCACACAAAGTATTTAATCATGCACAACCCCGATGACAATCCAAGCAATTGTTTCACACTTTAATAATCTCAAACTCTTTCAACTTTCACGCAATACATGAGCGTGAGCCATGGACATAGCACTATATGTGGAATAGAATGGTGGTTGTGGAGAAGACAAAAAGGAGAAGATAGTCTCACATCAACTAGGCGTATCAACGGGCTATGGAGATGCCCATTAATAGATATCAATGTGAGTGAGTAGGGATTGCCATGCAACGGATGCACTAGAGCTACAAATATATGAAAGCTCAACAAAAGAAACTAAGTGGGTGTGCATCCAACTTGCTTGCTCATGAAGACCTAGGGCACTTTTGAGGAAGCCCATCATTGGAATATACAAGCCAAGTTCTATAATGAAAAATTCCCACTAGTAAATGAAAGTGACAACATATGAGACTCTCTATCATGAAGATCATGGTGCTATTTTGAAGCACAAGTGTGGAAAAAGAGATAGTAGCATTGTCCCTTCTCTCTTTTTCTCTCATTTTATTTTTTCTTTCTTTTTCTCTTTTTTTTCCTTTTTTTTCTTTGGATTTTTCTTTTTTTCTTTTTGGCCTTTCTCTTTTTTTCTTTTTGTAAAGTCCGAAGTCTCATCCCGACTTGTGGGGGAATCATAGTCTTCATCATCCTTTCCTCACTAGGACAATGCTCTAATAATGAAGATCATCACACTTTTATGGATTTACAACTCAAGAATTACAACTCAAAGCTAGAACAAGATATGACTCTATATGAATGCCTCCGGTGGTGTACCAGGATGTGCAATGAATCAAGAATGACATGTATGAAAATTATGAAGGTGGCCTTGCCACAAATACGATGTCAACTACATGATCATGCAAAGAGCAATATGACAAAAGTAATGCATGCCATATGAACGGAACGGTGGAAAGTTGCATGGCAATATATCTCGGAATGGCTATGGAAATGCCATAATAGGTAGGTATGGTGGCTGTTTTGAGGAACATATATGGTGGGTGTATGGTACCGGCAAAAGTTGCACGGCACAAGAGAGGCTAGCAATGGTGGAAGGGTGAAAGGGTGCGTATAATCCATTGACTCAACATTAGTCAAAAGAACTCATGTACTTGTTGCAAAAATTTAGAAGTCATCAAAAACTAAAGCACTACGCACATGCTCCTAGGGGGATAGATTGGTAGGAAAAGACCATAGCTCGTCCCCGACCGCCACTCATAAGGAAGACAATCAATAAATAAAATTGTGCTCCAACTTCATCACAAAGCGGTTCACCATACGTGCATGCTACGGGAATCACAACCCTTAACACAAGTATTTTTCATAATCACCTCAACTAGCATGACTCTAATATCACTACCTCCATATCTCAAAACAATTATCAAGCATCCAATTCTTTTTCTATGATAGTTTTTATTATACCCAACTTGGATGTTCATCATTCTAGGACCAACTTTGTGACCATAGAAAATACCATGCTGTTCTAGAAGACTCTCAAAAAGATATAGATGAAGCATGAGAGACTAGTAATTTCTTCAAAATTAAGACACCATCGTGCTCTAAAAGATATAAGTGAAGCACTAGAGCAAAAACTATCAAGCTCAAAAGATATAAGTGAAGCACATAGAGTATTCTAGCAAATTCTAATCAAATAGGCTTCTCCCAAAAGGTGTGTACAGCAAGCATGACTGTGGTAAGCTAAAAAGCAAAGACTAATATAATACACGACGCTCCAAGCAAAACACATATCATGTGGCGAATAAAAATATAGCTCCAAGTAAAGTTACCAATGAACGAAGACGAAAGAGGGGATGCCTTCCCGGGGCATCCCCAAGCTTAGGATTTTGGCTATCCTTGAATATCTTGGGGTGCCTTGGGCATCCCCAAGATTAGGCTCTTGCCACCCTTTATTGCATAGTCCATAAAAGCTTTACCCAAAACTTGAAAACTTCACAACACAAAACTCAACAGGAAATCTATAAGCTCCGTTAGTGAAAGAAAACAAAACCACCACATAAGGTACTGTGATGAACTCATTCTTTATTTATTTTGGTGTTAAACCTACTGTAATCCAACTTCTCTATGGTTTATAAACTATTTTACTAGCCATAGATGCATCAAAATAAGCAAACAACACACGAAAAACAGAATCTATCAAAAATAGAACAGTCTGTAGCAATCTGTAACTAACGCAAACTTATAGAACTCTAAAAATCCTAACAAAATAGGAAGTCCTGGACAATTTTTTTATTGATCAGAAGCAAAAAGAATAAATGCAAAAGCGCGTTTCTGTGATTTAACAAAATTATATTCGTGCGTGCAGAGTTTCTGTTTTTCAGCAGAATCAAATCAACTATCATCATAGGTTATCCTATAGGTTCTACTTGGATCAAACACTAATTAAAAGATAAAAACAGATCTAAACAGATGGTATATCCAAGATTTATTACTAAACAGGAGAAAAAACAAAAAACATAAAGAAAATTGGGCTGCCTCCCAACTAGCGCTATCGTTTAACGCCCCTAGCTAGGCATAAAAGCAAAGATAGATCTAACGAGTGCAATCTTTGGCATTAAATTCATAAGTATCCCGCATGATAGATTCATAAGGTAATTTGACTTTATTTCTTGGAAAGTGCTCCATGCCTTTCTTTAATGGAAATTGGAATCTAATATTCCCTTCCTTCATATCAATAATTGCGCCAATCGTTCTAAGGAAAGGTCTACCAAGAATAATAGGGCAAGAAAGATTGCAATCTATATCAAGAACGATAAAATCCACGGGCACCAAATTTCTATTTGCAACAATAAGAACATCATTGATCCTTCCCATTGGCTTTTTAATGGTGGAATCCGCAAGGTGCAAATTTAAAGAGCAATCATCAAGATCATGGAAACCTAGAATATCACATAAAATTTTCGGAATCGTGGAAACACTAGCACCCAAATCACACAAAGCAAAACACTCATGATCTTTAATTCTAATCTTTATAGTAGGTTCCCACTCATCATTAAGTTTTCTAGGTATAGAAACTTCCAAATTAAGTTTTTCATCATAAGATTGCATCAAGGCATCAACAATGTGTTTGGTAAAAGCTTTATTTTGACTATAAGCATGAGGAGAATTAACAACGGATTGCAACAAGGAAATACAACCTTCTAAAGAACAATTATCATAATCAAAATCCTTGAAATCCGAGATAGTGGGTTCAATGCTATTTAAAGTTGTGACCTCTCCAATCCCACTTTTACCAAATTTAGCATCAAGATCTAAAAACTCCGAATTCTTGGGACGCCTTCTAGGTAAAGTTGACTCATCATCAGTCCCATAATTATCAAAATTCATATTGCAAAACATAGATCTAATAGGAGACGCATCAATAACTTTAAGATATTCATCATTATTTTCATCTAACTTTTCTAGTTTAGCGGCCATCTTATTGACTAAGGTGGCTTGCTTATCAGAAATTTTGGCTATAGCATTTTCAAGCCAGGTAATTTGAGCATTAACACCATCAAATTCTTTATTCATATCATCAAGCTCTTTGTTCATAAACCCCAAAAAACCTTTTTGTTCCTTTAGCTCTTTTCTAAAGAAATTATTATGCTCAAAT
Organism: Triticum aestivum; assembly: GCF_018294505.1. Lineage (NCBI taxonomy): Eukaryota > Viridiplantae > Streptophyta > Magnoliopsida > Poales > Poaceae > Triticum > Triticum aestivum. Next base: position 250,033,155 of record NC_057807.1, read on the forward strand.
TGCAAATTCATAAAGCTTCTAATATTTGATTCAATCTCTTCCGTCCTTCTGAGAAGGTGGTCAGAACCCTTAGGCGAAGCCATAAGGTCAAACAAGCACAGAAGCAAACAGAAAAAGGCAAGCGAAAAGGAGAGGAGGAGATTGGGAAATAGAGGGCCAATAAAACGGCAAGGGTGAAGTGGGGGAGAGGAAAACGAGAGGCAAATGGCAAATAATGTAAATGCGAGGGAGATGGGTTTGTGATGGGTACTTGGTATGTCTTGACTTGAGCGAAGACCTCCCCGGCAACGGTGCCAGAAATTCTTCTTGCTACGTCTTGAGCTTGCGTTGGTTTTCCTTGAAGAGGAGAGGGTGATGCAGCAATAGTAGCGTAAGTATTTCCCTCAGTTTTTGAGAACCAAGGTCCTTAAAAGTCCCACGCACCTACACAAACAAACAAAGAACTCGCAACCAACGCAATAAAGGGGTTGTCAATCCCTTCACGGCCACTTGGGAAAGTGAGATCTAATAAAGATAGTAAGATAAGATAGATATATTTTTGGTATTTTATAATATAGATGCAAAAAGTAAAGATGCAAATAAAAGTAAATTGGAAGCAAATATGATAAGAGATAGACCCGGGGGCCATAGGTTTCACTAGTGGTTTCTCTCAAGATAGCATAAGAATTACGGTGGGTGAACAAATTACTGTCGAGCAACTGATAGAAAAGCGAATAATTATGAGATTATCTAGGCATGATCATGTATATAGGCATCACGTTCACAACAAGTAGACCGACTCCTGCCTGCATCTACTACTATTACTCCACACATCGACCGACTCCTGCCTGCATCTAGAGTATTAAGTTCATAAGAATAGAGTAATGCATTAAGCAAGATGACATGATGTAGAGGGATAAACTCAAGCAATATGATATAAACCCCATCTTGTTATCCTCGATGGCAACAATACAATACGTGCCTTGCAACCCTTTCTGTCACTGGGTAAGGACACCGCAAGATTGAACCCAAAGCTAAGCACTTCTTCCATGGCAAGAAAGATTAATCTAGTAGGCCGAACCAAACTGATAATTCAAAGAGACTTGCAAAGATAACTCAATCATACATAAAAGAATTCAGAGAAGTTTCAAATATTATTCATAGATAAACTTGAACATAAACCCACAATTCATCGGATCTCGACAAACACACCACAAAAAGAGTTTACATCAAATAGATCTCCACAAGAGAGGGGGAGAACATTGTATTGAGATCTAAAAAGAGAGAAGAAGCCATCTAGCTAATAACTATGGACCCGTAGGTCTGTGGTAAACTACTCACAACTCATCAGAGGGGCAAGGGTGTTGATGTAGAAGCCCTCCATGGTCGATTCCCCCTCTGGCAGAACACCGGCGAAGGCTCCAAGATGGGATCTCGCGGATACAGAAGGTTACGGTGGTAGAAATTGTGTTTCGTCTACCCCCTGGATGTTTTCGGGGTACGTAGACTTATATAGGAGGAAGAAGTACGTCGGTGGACGCCCGAGGGGGCCATGAGACAGGGGGCGTGCCCTATAGGGGGGGCGCCTTCCTATCTCGTGGGAGCCTCGGCTGCTTCTTGACTTGCACTCCAAGTCCTCTGGATCACGTTCGTTCCAAAAATCACGCTCCCAAAGGTTTCATTCCATTTGGACTCCGTTTGATATTCCTTTTCTTTGAAATACTGAAATAGGCAAAAAAAACAGCAATACGAGCTGGGCCTCTGGTTAGTAGGTTAGTCCCAAAAATGATATAAATGTGTAAAATAAAGCCCATAAACATCCAAAAGGGGTAATATAATAGCATGGAACAATCAAAAATTATAGATACGTTGGAGACGTATCAGCCCCCTCCATCGCCATGGCGCGAAGTAGCAAGGAGAAGGGGAAGAAGCCTCTGTCCTCATCTAGTTCACTCTGGCAATCGAGCCCGCCGTCGGCCGGTCGTTGGTTCTCAAGTTGGAGGCCCTGGGCAAGGTCTTCCTTGCGCTCGCATCCAGCTTCAACGAGTGCGGAAAGACGATGGCTTGGCCTGCGTCCCACGCCTCCATTGATAGGACAGTCATCGAAGTTCGATTCTTCGTCGATGCCTTATGGGCTGGCCTGGTTCCCCCCTTCTCCGCTTTCTTCAGTGAGGTGCTCTCCCATTATTAGATCCATATGATGTATCTTGATCCTCAATCCATTACCCTCCTTGCCGTCTTCGCCTTTGTTTGCGAAGCCATGGTGGGCATTGCTCCTTCCATCGCCCTCCCGGGCCACTTCTTCTCGTTGCGCCTGACCGACCCTTTGCAGTGCTCGGGGTGCGTGAGCTTGCAGGCTGTGGTAGAGACGGCCGCCTCGGGGATCAATTTTAACCTCCCGCCATGAGTGGGTTCCGGACGCGGTGGCTGTATGTGGATGTCGGAGTGCCCAGCCCCCTGCTCTCGCTTCCGACGTTGCCTGCTGTCCCCAATCCAGGCTGGGGCCATGAGAGACTCATGAGCCCCTGGCTCTCCTTCATCTGGTACCGACTGAGGAGGCTGCGAGAGCTCGGCGTGACTGCACCCCGGGTGGTGAAGGAGTTCCTCCAGTGTTGCATTGCTCCTCTTCAGCGCCACTCCCGGCCGATGTGGGCCTTGGCAGGCGACCTGGACCACATGAGGCTTCAGGAGACGGAACTGGCGCCCGAAACACTAAAGAAGGTGCTTGACGTCTTTACTGGCGACCCTTCACCGGGCTATATTCGGCACGGGGGTAGCCTCCTGTATCTCTGCTCGAACAGGGCTGAGTTCGCGAGATAGATGCCTCTCTTAAACGAATGGGGGTTGCACCCGGCTGGCCTTGCGGGGCCTCACGAGAATCCTGTTGTCGTGGCCCCCTTCCCTGTCGCAAGCACCGATATTGCCCTAGGAGCGGGTGCAGGGAGGCAAGCATCACTTGAGGCTGGAGGCTCGGGTGTCGCGGCGCTGACGCCGCACGGGGTTCCCGAAGCGTCATCCTCCGGAGCTCATGAATCCCGCCCCAAGGCGGTCGCCGATGGGGGGGGTGCGACCCACGGCTCTCGAGACTGGAGCCCCCGAGGCCTTGGCAGGTCATCAAGAGGTGGTGCCTGATCTCTCCTTCCAGCTCGGCGCCCCTGAGGTTGGCCGCCTAGGTGATTCTCCATCCGTGCCACACGCTAGTCCTCACATTGAGCGCCTGGGTCAGTTCCGCGTGGACTTCGCCGCCCTCCGCAAGAGGAAGGAGTCTTCGAGCGGCAGCGGATGCCCCTTCCGACCGTTGAAGCATAGGAAGTACTTCGCCATAGATGAGTAAGTACCACGTTCTTGTAATTCCTCAACCGCTGCTCCTTCTCCTGACTGTGGCTTTTCAGGGTCCCTCCTGCTAAGCCTGTGGAGTCTCCCAAGAAACAACTTCTTCCAGCCTCGCCTTCATCGCTGGTCTTGAGCGTCCTGAGCCTGTATGCTGCCCCTAACGCGGGGTCGGCCGGAGAAGCAAGCCTGCCCGCTAGGTGTCTTGAGCATGTGCCCTTGCCACCTTTCCTCTGTGGCCTTGCCTAGGGCATGAACAGCTTGCCCAGGGCTCCTCCTCTGATCGTGGACAGCGAGTGGTTGACGTCGGTCCTTGGCTCTTCTTCGGGGGATGGACCTGCGTCGGTCTGGGTCCCTTGCGGAGCTCGTCCGGCAATCATGGGGGCACCAGCCCCCAGCCCCCTGCCGAGAGGGGGCCAACCGCTTTAGGGCCCGCCAACAACACCGACGATGGAGGACGACATTGACAGCATGCTCAAGCGCGCGCGAGAGCGAAGCATCGTTCACTAAGAGTTCCTTCGGAAGGCGATGGATGCGATGGGCCAGCTTGGTGGAGAGCTTGCGGACGTGGACGCGTGTCTTGAAGTTGAGGGCCTGTGGCTGATTGAGGAGCAACGCAAGCTGAAGGTGGCAGTCAACCTTACGCGTCATCAGCGAGAGCTTGACAACGCGAAGGCCAAAGCATCCCTTGCGGCCTCGTGAAAGGCCTGCTCCCGAGCTATAGAGGAGGCTCGGGAAACAGATCATCGATGCGAGATCGCAGAGAAGCGCGTGTGGAGCTCCAAGCCTGGAGCGCTTCCCTGGAGCAGCAAGTGGAGCTGCGTCGGGCCTCCCCTGCATCGCTGAGGGGGACGCCTACCGAGGAGGAGGAGCTCCGGAGGCGCGAGGAAGTGCTGACACTGGAGGCCGCTGAGCGCAATCTTGACCTTGAGTGGCTACAGATGAGGGAGCGCCAGGTTACCCAGGCGGATGACGAGGTTGGCGCACACGAGGCTCGAATCCAGGAGGAGGTCGACCGTCTAGTGGCGGAAGCTCGTGCAGATCTTGACCGCAGGTATGACCAGAGGCTGGAGCTGATTGAAGCCGAGGCTGTGGGCAGGACTGCTGCCCTTAGGTCCAAGCTGACTGAAATGGAGCAGCGCGCGGATGCCGCCACAGCTGCCCTGGTCTCGGCGCAGACTGAGTTGGCCTCCACCCGTGCCGAGCTTCTTCTTCTTCAACAGCGGGTCGACGACGTCGAGTTTGTTGCATGGTAGAACAGAGAAGAAATTCTTCAACGGCAGACACTGGAGCACATGCACGGCCCCATGCTCCAGCAACTCAGGACCAGGGTCAACACAGCCCTAGGCAATATCTGCGATGCGGACGCCCCGCATCCTCACGTGACCAACTATGCCAGCCATCTCCAATTCTTCACTGATGTGGTGACGTGCCTGGAGAACCGCTTCGAGAGAGCTTGCCAGCTTGTCGAGGAAAGGAGCCGCAGCCTGCTCGGGCGCGCATTTTCTCGCATCTTCAGCCATCTTCAGAACACCGACCCCCATTTTGACTTCAACACCGTCATCGCCCCGGTGCCCGAGGCCATTCGAGGCGACCTGGCGCGGTGGGTGGAGGACAATGTGGATGCGCTTGTTAGGGACTTTGCTTCCGATAATGACGGAGTGGTGGTTGCAGCAGATGAAGGTGATGTGGTCCATGGCGGTGAAGACGACGCCAATGATGGCGATGGTGATGCCAGTGACAACGACAGCGGCACCAGTGATGCCTCCGGAGACAACCAAGCGGTGAGCGATATGTCTGAGTGATCGTATGTTCCTCTGCTATTTATCCTACACACGAAAGCTCGGGGGCGGACCTAAAGGTTGTAAGAGCACTTTGGGAGGGGAAGCCCCTCATGTAAAAAGATCGTCGTCCACATGCTTTTAGGAACGATACCGAACGCGTGCATGTATGATATAACGAGCCCTGCGATGAGGTAGTTGTTGTAGTTTACCTTTGGCCCGGACAAGTCCTGAATAGGCTTGCGAGGTCGTGAGCCTTCGAGGGTCTTCTGAGGGGCCTGCTGGCTAAGTGGTGAGGGCCTCGTGAGAGCGAGCGCCGGCCGCGGGACTGCATGCGCGCGTGCGCTTGGCCCAGCCCCGCCCGCGAGAGGCTCGCGAGGGGGAGGCTGTTAGTGCAAATTCCAAACTAGGGCAGAAACCAGAACACAAGAAATCATACGAACAAGACAAGACACCCCCCCCCCTTATATGCAAATGCAAATTCAATTTCAACTTAAATCCGAAGCAAAGAAGCTCGACCACAGAAAGGGAGGCAAAAAGCAAAAGGCCGCGTCCGACACCTAGTCTAGTCTTCGACGTCTTCTCACCAGCGTGGAGCTAAGTGCTGCCACTGGGCATGCGAGGGAGCCCCCGAGGCCCGAGGGCGGCTCTCCGGAGACTCCGGGGCGTGTACAACCCCAACTCATTATTACGTGAGAGTGTCACGGGCGGCGAGCTTCACAGGCACTGGGCCTTCTTCACAGGCACCGGGCCTTGCTTCATATTGCCGGATGAGGGCCCTGCCTTGCGCCACCCTCTACCACCATTTACGGCGGCCGGAGACCAAGGACGACGCCAATGGGGCAAAGGGGATGCTAGCGGTTCCCCCGGCGACCACGGGTCCTCTGCCGGGGGCAGGCTTTGTAGCACCTCCCCGAAAGAGGGCCTACCTCCGGGAAATGCCTTGCTCCGTGCGCCTTGGGGAGGGGCCTGGCTCCCGGCCCCTCTCCTGCAGCCCCCAGTGCGCTCCTCCTGGTGGAAGGGAGGCTGCTGAGCTGGGGCAGCCTTCCGCTGCAGTGACCTGAACTTCCTGTGACCCATGGTTAGCATAAGCTTGCTCCTGAGGAATTAGCGGTACCCGATAGCTATTGCTGCCAGCGCGGTTGGTGAGGCTTCCTTGGGGCTCCTGAAAAGGCTTGGCTTCTGGTGTCTCTTCCTCCCAGCCTGACCCGAGAAATAAGCTAGGGTCGTCTTCCAGCGCATACTCCCTATCCACCATGTGGGGCACGTAAGCCTCTGAGGTCGCCACCCCGAAGGCTTCGCCATAGTGCCCCATGCTCCATGTGGCCTGGCCTAACGCGCCGTCTTGGGGATGGTAGGGCCGCGGCCCGCCCGGGCCGTTGGTTGAGCTGGTGTCGATGAAGCCTTGTGGCGTGCTTGAGGGCGCACAGGCGCGGATGGGCCTGCCGCGCGATCCGACTGGGGCCTAGGGTGGAAGCTGGACACAGAAGGGAGGCGCCCCCAAAGCTACGGCATCCAGGAGCTCGGCAACGCGCTCCAGCAGCACGTCTCGGCCGCTCTCCTGTAACCTGCACCGCAGTAGCTCCCGCGCCACAGTGAGCGCATCCCTCATGTTCGCTTGTTCCCGTCGGGTGTGCCGCGCCGTGGCTGCAGCGTGGTTTGAGGCCCTCGCGGCTGATCGCACCTGCCGCGGAGTGAGGGCGGGCAGCGCTTGACCGCGTCGCCCGCGCCCTGCAGCGTTTTGCGGAGCGCGGGCTGCATGAGGCGCGGGGTTGAGGTCACCTTGGACAGGCGGCGCGGCATGGGCTGGCCATGCCGCCCAGCGGTCGGTGTCGGTCGGCGGGTCGCCGGACATGGATGCGACAAAGCGGTGGAACGCAGATCAGCGGAAAGAAGATTTTGGCGCACCCCTACCTGGCGCACCAAATGTCGGATATCGGGTTCCGGCAAAACCCTTAAGGTTCGAACTATGGGGTGCGCACGAAGATCTTCTCCCTACCGAAACACGCCCACAACCTCGCCGCAATTCTCAGCTATTATGACGAAAAACACAAGGGACACGAGGTTTATACTGGTTCGGGCCACCGTTGTGGTGTAATACCATAATCCAGTGTGTGGTGTGGTGGATTGCCTCTTGGGCTGATGATGAACAGTATAGAGGAAGAACAGCCTCGCGAGGAGAGGTCTTCTTGTGGTGGTGTGCGTGAGCTAGGTTCCGATCTGATTCGTCCTCTACTGTGGTGGCTGGCCCTATTTATAGAGGCCCTGGTCCTCTTCCCAAATATCGAGAGGGAAGGGATCCAACAACGACCATTTTGAAAGGGTACAACTAGTACAAGCTATCCTGACTAAAGGTGGTCTTCGACTGCCAAAGGCACTGGTGATGACGCCATCTTGGGCTCCATGGTGACCTCCGTCCTGCCGTCCTGCTGGTCTTGGTCTCGTTGCACCGATATGGAAACCTTTGCCTGATGCCTCGGTACTCCGCGCCTGTGCTTGCCCCCTTTGCACCAAAGAGGAAACGAGGCCACCGCGCAGGCTGGTGCCCACCTGGTCTTGATCGTCATGGATTGCGCCATGAGCACCTCGCAAGGTACCCCTCGCCTTGATCTCTCTGCCTCCTCGCGAGCCTTCCTGGTGAGGCCGCCCCTGAGGAGGCCTTGCGTCGTCCGCCCCATGAGGCTTGGCCCCTCGCGAGGGTCTTGAGTGTTTGTTGATGAGGACGGGTCGTACTGGGCCACTGGCTGAGCCACATTGTAGGCCGCAGGCAGGCAAGTCTGGGGACCCCCGTTCCCTGAAAGCCGACAACTTTCTTTCTGAAGATCTTTTCATTTCTTTGTCCACAAATGGCCCAACATCCTTGATTGATCGCTTCCAAAGCAATATTCTTTTGGGAGTAGTTGATGTGTTAGCAAAATGTCATAATAGCATGAAACATGAACCCCCCAATCTTTTAGCAGGAAGTATGTTGTTATAGCAGTCTTGAACAAAACCACAATCACAGAAGAGATGCCTTGATGTTTCCTGAGTGGTCTCATTACAAAACACACAGTCATAGCAGTCGAGGTGGAAGGATTTTCTTGTAATCTAGTTTCTAGTATTAACTCTCATGTAGGAGTAACCAAAAAGGATTTTGTGCCTCAATTTGCACGCGCTTTTCCAAATTCACTTGAAAATACCATGTTCTTTCTGAGGGCAGGGATGCTGATACATTTTAATTGAAGCTTACTTCTGCCTTTGACCCTTAAAAGTTCATGTGTTCTAAACTTGATTATTATTCTGGTTCTGAAGTAGACACTGGAATTGAGTAAATTGGTTGTATGCTTGTGTGGACAAAGGGTGTGAAAGAATTGGGTTGGATGTTCAATATCAATCCAGGAAGCCACAAATTGAGTATCAGTTGTTGCACAAGAGTGAAGTTCTCGGAATTTGGACATAAGTGTTTGCTCCAACCAGCAGGTCATGACTGAGAAGGTTTGCTTTCCATTGCCTAATTTATAATCAGAATTTTTCTTGTAGTCTCTCAACAATTTCAAGAAATTCTTCCGCCAACTTGATCCTTCCATCTTAAAACTAGGGAGAAATTCATAGTAGTATTTCTTCCAAATTAGAGAAACACAGGGTAATGGATCCTTGTTGAGAAATTTTTGTATATTTTCATCATTAGAGCTTTGTTGTTGAAAGACACATCCCAAATCCGTAGTCCCTTAGGATTAGGGTCTACAAACTTTATTCTAAGCAATTAAAGCAGGCCCGATAATTTGTTACCCAGACATTCTCCACACACAAAATCCTTAGATACTTGTTGATTTGATTTGTAATAGAAGCGGTAGTGCCAGTATGCTCATGAAGAAAATTGGGAGGGTAGAAAAGACTGATTTAATAAGCAAACACCTTCCATCATATGAGAGCATGGATAAGCAACCAGAAAGCCTTTTTTCAATTTGTTGGAAGATGGGAGTAATATCTTCCATTTTATGTTTGCTCGCACTAAGAGTCAACCCCAAGTAGGTAAATAGGAAATGTCCTTTTCTACATCCTAGGGTATCAAGAAGTTGGACAAAATATTTCTCTGGAACATTAATGGGGATCATGACTGACTTAGGGTAATTTATTTTCAAGCAAGATTGTGTAGTATAATGTCTCAGAAAGATTATTTACTTGTTCAACTTGATTTTGAATGGCAGGTTGAATCAAAATTGTGTCATCTGCATATTGTATCACTGGAAAATTAGGATTGGAATGAGACTCCAGTGGAGCTTGATCTGCCAGCATTGCCTCATTTAGAATTGTTTGTAGAAGATGAACATGAAGAACAAATATAATTAGCTCAACATAATCCACCTACCGCCAAAACCTCTCGCCTTGAGAATTTTCAAAATGGTTTCATGTTCTATCATATCAAAAGCCTTTTCAAAATCAATATTTAGTAGAACCATTGCCTTTTTTAATTGCTGGAATTGATGAATGTACTCAAAGGCCCAAGCAAGACAGTCTTGTATTGATCTTGTTTGAGAAACCCATACTGGTTGGCATGCACTAATTTCAAAAATATTTTTTGGCAGTCTATTGGCAAATAGTTTTGTGATGATTTTGATAGTAAAGTCCAAGAGGGAGAGGGGCGTGAAATCACCTGGTGTTGAGGGTTGTCCTTTTTTGAAGAAGTGTAATGAATGACCCATTGATGGGTATACTTATTTTTCCATGATAAAAATCATCAATGACCTCATAAAAAATCCATTACAATTATGTCCCAACAAGTTTTGATAAATTCTCCATTAAAACCATCAGGCCCAGGGGCTTTGTCATTGTGAAAATCTTTGATGACACTGTCAATTTCCTCCTTTGTGAAAGGTACCTCCAGATCAGAGAGAAAAAATCTCTAAGGGAAGTAGGTTTGGGAGGTTGAAGAAATTCTCGGTTGCACTAGTGGACCCCATTCTATTTTTGAAGGCTCTCCACAATATTGCAGCCTTGGGTTGATGTTCACTCTCATCAACCAAATCTCATCTTTTAGCATTGAGATATAATTAGCTCTATACTTTGTTGTTTCTGTACTTTATTGTTGTTTTTGCTTGAAAGAAGTTTTGGTTGTCATCCCCAAAATCTGACCCATCTAATTGTGCCTATTTGTTTCCATCAGGTGTTTTAGTAAGAAAGAAGATTTAGCAGGCGATCCTTCATAATTGCTCTCCCATTCCATTCTTCAGTTGATAAATATTTGTATTCTTCCAAGAGATTAAGTAATAGGATTAGCTCATTAGAATGTTTGGTAAGCATGGCCAATTGATACAGATTTTTAGATCAAATTTTAAGGCCTTTTCTTACTCTCTTAAATTTAGCTATGATCCTTTTGACACTTTTTCCAGCCATCACCTCTTATTCACAGATATTCTTCACCATGTCTTTGGAATCAACAACCTATAACCAGGAATTCTCAAATCTAAAAATCTTGGCCTTTGCGATGTTTGTACCAATATGAATAAGATAAGGAACATGATCTGAGATGGATTTTGATAAAAATGTGGCACTTGTGTTGGGGTTTACTTTAATGTACAAGATTCAGAAGAGAAGCACCAGTCCAATTTTTACCACAATAGGGCCTCGTGCATATTGCTCCACGTAGAAGTTCTTCCCTTAAGTGGTATTTCTATTAGCCCAAGAGGACTTATGGAAGCACTAAAATTTATCATGTTTTGGATGTCTTATCCAGGCCTATTTCTATCACCGAGATGTCTATATAGTTGAAGTCTCCAACCACCATCCCATTGGGAAAACATTGTAGAAAACAAAAAAAATCATGCCTACGATCACCCAAGATCAATGTGAAGATGCATAACGGGTTGGGATCACGATAGTTACCATCACCGAGTTGCAGAGGAAGAAGAACATATCGGTGTAGACCATACTTGGAGTCCCTCGAACCGTTGATGAATGATCCCTTGTACCGCACATGAACAATCCCTCGAACTGAAGACCGAAAGCATGACCTCTCTACTTGGTTGCAAGCTTGCAACCTTCACGATCTGGTAGCGCTTCGCCGTCCAGAGCTAATCATCGTTGGAGAATTAGAGAGAGGATATTAGAACCACATAGGGCTTCTGATTATGAGGAAAAGTGGATTATCCCAGCTCTTATTAGTCAACTAGGACCAACTAGACCTAGAACTAGAAGAACTAGAGGAGGCTCCAAAACTTGTTTCTCAATAGAGTAGAAAAACCCTAGTATATATAGGTTGGAGGAGGAGGAGGGGCAGCCACCAACGAGGGAAATCCCTCCTTCGGGCACCGGCTAAGGGGTTTTCCCTAGTCCAATTCGCGCCCCATGTGGCAAAGGGGGCGCCACTTCCTTACGGGCCTTCGTGGCCCATAATTCCTTCCAACTCTTGGACTTTTTAGGCCTGTAGATATTTAAATTAAATATAAGGTGTTATAAATACTTCTAGACCATTTGAGAGATGAGACGAGGGGTCTAGAGGGGGGGCGATTAGACCCTTAACAAGTAAAAGTGGCAGTTTTAGAATTCTTCAAGTTAAGATTGAGTTTAGCACATGTTAATAAGAACACAATGCATTTTACACAAGCATAGCAAGACTATGGGCAGCAGAAAGAGTAAATCATGCAAGTGCAAGAATGTAAAGTGATGAGAATCGGAAAGTGCAAACACAATGGAGACGCGGAGATTTTGGCGTGGTTCCAATAGGTGGTGCTATCGTACGTCCACGTTGATGGAGACTTCAACCCACGAAGGGTAACGGCTGCGCGAGTCCACGAAGGGTACATGAAGAAGCAACCTTGTCTATCACATAATGTCCATCGTCCACGAAGGACTTGCCTCACTCAGGTAGATCTTCATGAAGTAGGCGATCTCCTTGCCCTTACAAACTTCTTCGTTCAACTTCACATCATACCGGAGGCTCCCAAGCAACACCTAACCAATCTATGAGACACCACTATCCAAAAGGTAATAGATGGTGTGAGGATGATGAACTCCTTGCTCTTGTGCTTCAAATGATAGTCTCCCCGACACTCAACTCTCTCACATAGATTTGGCTATGGTGGAAGAAGGATTTGAGTGGAAAGCAACTTGGGGAAGGCTAAAAATCAAGATTCAAATAGTAGGAATGGAATCTCCTGATCTCAACACATGAGTAGGTCCTTCTCTATCAGAAAATGAGTAGTGGAAGCGTAGGCACGTTCTGATGGCTCTCTTACTGAGTAAGATGCGGTGGAGCGGTATATATAGCCTCCAATGAAATCCAACCTTTACACACTTTTGACTCAACTCGGTGGCACTGATCAGAAATCTCAGTGACACCGACCTGTGTAAAAGATATGAACATTGGAGGTTTCCGTGGGACCGATGGGAAACAACTCAGATGGACCGATTTGCAATGGTTATTGCAAACCTCATTTCAGTGGCACCGATTGCATCAACTCAGTAGGACCGAAGTGAAGCAATAAGGCAACAGAAATTTGGCAAGCCATCTCAGTGGCATTGATTGCAAAACTCGGTAGGACCGAAATAATTGCAACAAGTTCCACAGAGTTGGAAAGGCCATCTCGGTGAGACCGAGGTCCTTATTAGTGGATCCAATTTGTTAGGGTTTGGTTGTGGCAGTGTCCAGATGAACTCGGTAGGTCCGGATAGGGAAGTTTCGATGGGACGGAGTTGGAATGTAGGGTTTTTGACAGATTTGGATAGAGAAAGTGGTTGAGGGTTTTGGAGCAATATCACTAAGCACTTGAGCAAATAGATCATAATCAAAATCTCATCCCCTTTTAATAGTATTGGCTTTCCTATGGACTCAATGTGATCTTAGATCACTTAACCAAAAATGTAGTCTTGAGTTTTTTCCAATCCATATCCTTCGCATTTTGAAGGGGGTCCACATCCTCTCGTCCTTGCCATGCCACTGTTGAACTTGTCTGAAATGTACTAGATAGAACTATTAGTCCAACAAAATATATGTTGGCGTTAATTACCAAAACCACCAAGGGAGCACTTGCGCTTTCACCATTTTATATATTTTTAACATCTCCTGAAACATTTTCCACCTATATATATAATATATCGGTAATACCTGGTAGTACCCGATATTCACTGAAACCCTTCCGGTGACCCCGAAACGCTTCCGGATCCTCTTGGAACTATTTTGAATATTCATGAAATAATTTCACAAATATATTCTCATGACTCCTGTCCTACTAATACTCAGCATATCATGATTGACTTAAGCTTGTGACCCCGTAGGTTTGGTAACTCCCAGACATGAACAAAACCATTCATTAAATGACTGACAGCGAGACCGTGGGCGTCCATATCCTTCCCTATGAGTACACGAATGATATCGAGTGCACCTTTGGTCATCATGTGATGTTCCCTTTGCTTCGTGATACTTCAAAAAACTAGGGCTGTATCGGTATCATGCTGAGTTATCACCATGCTCATTATACCGAAATCCTCATTACCAGTTTTATTCTTCTTTCTCATTATTGTGTTTCGGCATCCCCGTGACGAAGTCACCTGTGTCTGGCCAGACGATGATTGATGCCATCACATCGAGAGAGCCCTAAGAATATCTCTCCATCGTCGGAGGAGCAAATCCCACTCTCGAGCTATCTGGCCACCTGTCAAACTTTCCGATGAACCTGTAAGTTGTCGTTATGATCACTATGTTACAGGTGACATTTGAGCAATCCCAAAACCCATCGTACGGTAAGAAGTTACCACGATACTCTCATGGTCCAAGGAGCGAAATCACACATTAACACTCCGTGTTATTACAATTGAATACAGACGATATTGTCTCAATTCACAACAAACAAGATTGGGTCGATCACTCCACTTATGAGACCAGATAATATTGTATCTCCCCTACGAGACTAGCACACAACCAATTGTTGTGTATAAGGTCATTTCAAAGATGATCGCTGCTCGTCTGAAGACAATCCTCGCAAATATTATTAGCCCTACCCAAGGTGCTTTTTCTGCTAGGAAGAATGATTAAAAATAATATCTTAGTGGCTAATTATGAATGTTTCCATAAAATAAAGAATAAAAGGACTGGTAAAGAGGGCTTGTGTGCAATCAAACTGCACAAAGCATATGACCGAGTGGAGTGGCCTTTTTTAAAGGAAATCATGTTGAGACTATAGGCTTTTAGCAGGACTGGGTGAATTTAATTATGCAATGTGTGTCCTCGGTGGAATACCGAGTTCATTTTAATACGAAAGAAACTGAGAGTCTCAAACCATCTAGAGGATTGAGGCAAGGATACCCTCTCTCCCCATATTTATTTTTGTTATGTATGGAAGGCCTGACTGCACTCTTAGCTAATGCAGAGGAGAATGGAAGTATTTCCGAAATTAAAGTTAGCAGAGATGTCCCATATCTTTCAAATCTCCTCTTCATTGACGATTCGTTAATCCTGATTCAAGCTAATTCAATGAATGCAGAGGTGCTCAAATCAATTTTGGATGCTTATTGTGCTGCATCGGGGCAAATGGTGAGTGTTGAAAAATCTAGTATATTTTTTAGTTCCAACACGAAAGTGGAAGATAAGGCGCAGATATGTACTATTCTGAACATTATGACCGAAGCTCTCAATGAAAAATATTTGGGTTTGCCTTCAAATGTGGGTATGGACAAAAGTGATTGTTTCCAATTCTTAAAAGATCAAATTATTATGAAAATCAGTGGTTGGAAGGAAAAGCTGCTATCAGCAGGAGGAAAAGAAATCCTTCTTAATTTGGTTGTACAAGCTATCCCAACTTATGCAATGTCCGGCTTTAAAATTGCTAAAAAAATCTGCAATGGAATCATTGACGCGATGTCGCATTTTTGATGGGGTGACGAAGACAATCAGAAGAGAATGCATTGGATGGCATGGTGGAAGATGCGTGTGCCAAAAAACAAGGAGGAATGGGATTTTGAGATATACACTGATTCAATTTGGCTTTGTTAGCCAAACAAGCGCGACACCTCCTTGATAATCCTGATTCCCTATGTGCCACCATTTTGAGAGCTAAATATTTTCCAGATGGAGACTTAATGAATGCGAGTCTTAAAAATGGACCTTCTTTCACATGGCAAAGCATTATGGCGGGAGTGGATTCTCTCAAAAATGGTTATATTTGGAGAGTTGGAAATGGACAAAATATTGATATTTGGAGAGATGCATGTCTCCCGAATGGGGCCAATAGGAAAATTATCACTCCTAGAAGAGGGAAACTTCTATAAAAAGTTGCTGATCTTATAGATCCAGTTAACAATTGCTGGGATGAAGATTTGGTGAGACATACGCTGTGGCCATTGATGCTCACAGGGTGCTTGCGATCGCCCTCCCCATGTATAACATGTCGGATTTCATTGGTTGGAGTTTTACAAAGAATGGAGTGTTCAAGGTTCGTTCTGCTTATCTGGAGGAATGGAAAAAGCAACATGGGAGGAAATTGCAACACACAAATGGTATGGGAGGAATAAATGTCAATACTATTTGGACTAAGATTTGGAAATTATCTTGTCCAGCAAAGGTGAAGATTTTTATTTGGCATTGAAAGTGCAACTATCCCTGGGTGGTTTTAGAAATTATTAACAGCATATAGCTCATTGAACTAATGCTATTTCAAGATGAATATTTCAGGAAAGTTTAATGATTGGCATGGCTTGGATTAGGAATGTGGACCCCTCAAAATGCTAATGACAAAGGATTGGCTCAAGCTCTAAAGCTCGAGACTCTACATTTTACTTTTAGTGATCCAAGATCACATTGAGTCCATAGGAAAGCCAATACTATTAAAAGGGGATGAGGTGTCACTTATGGCTTGCTTGCTCAAGATGCTTAGTGATATGCTCCAAAAACCCTCAACCACTTTCTCATATACACATATGTCCCAAACCAAAAGTCAAACTCGGCCCCACCGATTTGATCTATCCAGCGCCACAGAGTTCATTTGACATAGCCACTGCAAAAAATCCTAGTCACTTCAGTCTCACCGATAGGGATCTCGGTATCACCGAGATGGGATTGCAAACTCTCTGTTCCCCTTCGTAACATTTCGGTCTAACCGAGATGAGCGATCGGTCCCACCGAGTTTGCAATGCAAACTCTCTATTTCCCTTTCATAACGTTTCGGTCCCACCGAGATGAGCGAATCGGTCCCACCGAGTTTGCCTGACCAACTCTCTGGTTAGCTTATTACCAAAGTCGGTCCCACCGAGTTTGTGTAATCGGTGTCACCGAGATTACATTAGCCCTAACCCTAAAGCAATCGGTCCCACCGAGTTGACATGTAGGTCCCACCGAAATGCCTAACGGACACATTATGAACTAAATCGGTCGGACCGAGATTCACGATTTGGTCTCACCAAGTTTGGTAAATTGTGTGTAACGGTTAGATTTTGTGTGGAGGCTATATATACCCCTCCAACCTTTCTTCATTCATGGAGAAATCCATTAGAACAAGCCTACACTTCTAGCATTCATTTTATGAGAGAGAACCACCTACTCATGTGTTGAGGCCAAGATATTCCATTCCAACCACATAAGTCTTGATCTCTAGCCTTCCCCAAGTTGCTTTCCACTCAAATGATCTTTCCACGAAATCCAATCCTATGAGAGAGAGTTGAGTGTTAGGGAGACTATCATTTGAAGCACAAGAGCAAGGAGTTCATCATCAACACACCATCTATTACCTCTTGGAGAGTGGTGTCTGCTAGATTGGTTAGGTGTCACTTGGGAGCCTCCGTCAAGATTGTGGAGTTGAACCAAGGAGTTTGTATGGACAAGGAGAACGCCTACTTCATGAAGATCTACCCTAGTGAGGCAAGTCCTTCGTGGGCGATGGCCATGGTGGGATAGACAAGGTTGCTTCTTCGTGGACCCTTCGTGGGTGGAGCCCTCCGTGGACTCGCGCAGTCGTTACCCTTCGTGGGTTGAAGTCTCCATCAACATGGATGTACGATAGCACCACCTATCGGAACCACGCCAAAAATCTCCGTGTCAACATTGCGTTTGCTCCCGCCAAACTCCTCCCCTTTACCTTCATATGCAGCTGTTATACTCTCAGAATTGCATGTGTAGGTTGATTGCTTGACTCGTGCTAAGTTGCTAAAATCTGCCAAGACTTAAAATTGGGAAAAGGCTAGATTTTTCACTACAAAAAAGACACATCCATGACATTTTGGGCCAAACGAAATTTTTTTTCTGTCATACATATGACACTTCTATGACGATAATTGTGACAAAACCCGGCATCATCATAGATGTGGTGGGCTCCTACTTCTATGACAAAAAATCATGACAGAAAATGGGCTTTTCGTCCTGGGTGGGCCGGAGACGCAGCTACATGACATTCTTTGGGCCGTCCATGACAGAAAAAACCATGGTAGAAGCGAGGGAGAGGAAAATTTCGGGGAGTTCCCGATTACGGTGGGAGGTCGGGGGCCGAGCAATGCGCGTTTCTCTTGTACACGTACGCGCGTGTGTGCGAGTCGTTGGCTCTAACTGAACCCGAGCGAGGCGTTGGGCTCTAACTGAACCCGAGCGATTGCATTGCAGGCTACGCGTTACAGAACCCGATCGATCGATCGATGGTTGTTAACTAAACCCGATCGAGCGATTCCTTCGCTACTGCTGCTAACTGAAGTCGATCGATTGGATGAACAGTGAGCGTTGCCGGGGGGTGGATGAACAGTGAGTGGTGGCGTTGCCTCTGGATGAACAGGACCCCGTGGTGTGGAGGGCTGGATGAACAGTAGACGGTGGAGGGGTGCCCGTGGAGGGGTGGTTGAATAGTAGTCGGTGGAGTAGCGCGCGGTGGAGGCTGGGTGAACAGGAGCCTGTGGAGGCTGGAGGAGGTCGACGGTAGCCCATGGAGGCTGGAGGAGGTCGACGGTGGAGATGAACAGTATCCCGTGGAGTCCCGTTTTGCGGTACGCCACACCCCTCCTAATAAACAGGACCCCCGTTTCGACCGTAGCGCTCCAACACAAGTCCGTTTCGTTCGTTTTGCAGTACGCCACACCCCTCCCGATCAACAGGACCCCCGTTTCGACCGTAGGAGGTCCATTTCCTCCGTTTTGCAATACGCCACACCCCTCCCGATCAACAAGACCCCTGTTTCGACCGTAGGAGGTCCGTTTCCTCCGTTTTGCGGTACGCCAGACCCCTCCCTATCAACAGGACCCCTGTTTCGACCGTAGGAGGTCCGTTTCCTCTGTTTTGCGGTACGCCAGACCCCTCCCGAACAACAGGACCCCCGTTTCGAACGTGGCCAGTCGAACACAAGGCCGTTTCCTCCGTTCTGCGGTACGCCAGGCCTCGTTTACATCAGCTGTTCCATCCAAGCCCTCCCGATAAACACGACGACGCATTCCGTTCCTACCCAGCTGGTTGGCTCCCCATGAACACGACGACGACGTTGTTTCTCTGTTCCGACCCAGCCATGTACACGAGCCCTGTCCGTACGTATGCGCGAGTAGGCGTTCGAGACCCTGCCCGTATGTACACATATGTGGCCGTATTTTCTTTCTTGCACCATGGCCATCGTACGTACGTGTACATGCTAGGTGCGCGCCTCTACAACAACCAGTTTGTACTTACACGTTCGCGACCAGAATGACAACGCTACTTATGCTTCGACCAGGTGGGTCCCGACTGTCAAGCACTACCTTGCCTGCAAAGATGTAGCTGGTGGGTTCCAGCAGTCAGGGGGGCGAATCGTTTGTTTTTTGCCTGGCCGCACTTCCTTGTGTGCGAAGATGTAGCTGGTGGGTCTAGCAGTTAGGGGGGCGAATCGTTTTTTTTCCGGACGCACTTCCTTGCGTGCAAAGGTGTAGCTGGTGGGTCCCAGCAGTCAGGGAGGAACTTTTTTTGCAAAATATGGTGGCCCGTCCGGTGGGTCCCCACTGTCAGGTGGAGGAATAATTATTTTGCGCATAATAAGGAGGCACTTCCTTGCTGCGGCCGTGGACCCAGCTGTCAGCCTATCCACGTATAGTCCGCGTCCGATGGAAGCTGTTCCTTGACCACGTTGACCACGACGCGCCGAGAGCACCAGGGCGGTGGACGATGGTGATGCCTAGGAAGGGGACGACGTGGAGCTAGGGAAGACGCGGCAGTGGATGCCCACACGTAGAGGAGTACGAGCGTTCACTGGTTCGCTGCGGTGTGAGGCTACCATCGCCGCAAAATAACAGGGGGTATGGGTGAGTAGAGGGATGGCCTGGCCAGCGGTGGGAGTAGTAGGCGGTGGTGAGGCCTCCGCCGCATCGCAGCCAGCCATGGGAGGCAGGAGCACGAGGCACGACCAGCGCTGGTTTGGGCGGCTGGAGCAAGAAGACCAGATGTTGAAGAAGCACTACGGCCGTTGGATGGACAATGTACGGTCACTAGAGCTAGAATCGTGCATATTGACTAAGTTGACAAATTCCTCCGTCCCCGTCAACTTAGTAGGCCCACAAGTCAGCCTGCCACTATACTGGTTCCCAGCTAACAGGGGGAGTATTCATTTTTTGTGCGTAATAAGGAGGCACTTCCTTGCGTGCGAAGATATAGCTGGTGGGTCCGAGCTGTCAGCGGCGGTAACATTTTTTTCGCGAAATACAGAGGCCCTTTTGGTGGGTCCCTGATGTCAGGTGGAGGAATCATTATTTTGTGCGTAATAGGAGGCATTTCCTTGCGTGCGGTCGTGGACCTAGTTGTCGGCCTCTCCACGTATAGTCCACGTCCGATGGAAGCCGTTCCTTGACCATGTTGACCACACCGCGCCGAGAGCACCAGGGCGGTGGACGATGGCGAGGCCTAGGAAGGAAACGACACAGAGGCAGGGAAGACTCGGCAGTTTTTTCCCACGCGGAGGGGAGTACGACCGTACGAGGGTTTACTGATTCGTCTGTCGTTGCCGGAGAATAACAGCAGGTGTGGGTGAGTAGAGGGATGGCTAGGCCAGCGATGGGAGTACGGTGGGGCGGTGAGGCCTGCGCGGCAGCACAGCCGGCCATGGGGAGGAGGGAGCAGGCAGTCCCGCCGGCCCTTGTTTGAGCGGCTGGAGCAGGAAGAGCAGAGATTGAAGAAGCACGACGGCCGTTGGATGGACATCCAACAGTCACTGCTTGTGCGTCAACCTTTTTTTAGGAAAGCCTCAAATCTGTGGAAAACAGCATACTGCCCATCTGCCATTATTTCTAATAATTTACAGCCCATTTGCTAATTCTTAAGGATTTTTTTGGAGCCCATATTCTTTTTGTTAGCATTACAGCCCATATTGTGGCCACGGTTAAAAAATTATACGACATTTTGCATATTTCGGTGCGGTCCGAACTGTTTTAATCCCGAAATTTCGACTCACATTCAAACTAATTTTAAAAATAAATGTATATCAATATAAAATCCAACAAATTCTCCACGCATAAAAATTAATGTAATTTAAAATCTCAAAATTAAAAAAAGATATTTGAAACTAATTGCCGGTTTGATGTGTTTTAAAAATGTACAGCCCATTTCTCATTACTGATAGGCCATTTTCTCGGCCGGCCGAATGAAGCTCTCCTTGTCTTGAAAGATTTGCAGCCCAACAGGCCTGACAAAGCGACTTACTTGGCAAATCACAAAAAACTGGGCTGTGGTCGTGGACCCAACTGCGGCCGTGGACCCAGCTGTCAGCCTCTCCACGTACAGTACTCTTCCGATGGAAGTCGGTCATTGATCACATTGACCACGCCGTGCCGAGACCTGAGAGCACCAAGGCGGTGGACGATGGCGAGGCCTAGGAAGGGGATGACACGGAGCCAGGGAAGACGCGGTAGTGGATGCCCACGCGGATAGGAGTACGAGGGTTCACTGGTTCGGCTGTGGCGTGAGGCTACCGTCGCCGCAGAATAACAGGGGGTGTGGGTGAGTAGAGGGATGCCCTGGGCCAGCGGTGGGAGTAGTAGGGGGCGGTGAGGCCTCCGCGGCATCATAGCCGGCCACGAGAGGTAGGAGCACGTGGCACGACCGACGCTGCTTTGGGTGGCTGGAGCAAGAAGACCAGAGGTTAAAGAAGCACTATGGCCGTTGGATGGACATTGTACGGTCAATAGAGCTAGATTCGTTCATATTGACTAAGTTGACAAAGCCCTCCGTCCTCGTCAACTTAGTAGGCCCACAAGTCAGCGACCCACTATGGTGGGTCCCATCTAGCAGGGGGTATTCTTTTTTTTGTGCGTAATAAGGAGGCACTTCCTTACGTGCGAAGAAATAGCTGGTGGGTCCAACCTGTCAGTGGGGGGAACGTTTTTTTCGCGAAATACAGAAGCCCTTCCCACGTACAGTCCATGTATAGTGCGTAATAAGGAGGAACTTTCCTTGCATGCGACCATGGACCTCGTGGGTCCTAGCCGTCAGGCTCTCCATGTACAGTCCTCTTCCGATGACTCTGGTATGTTGACCACACCGCGCCGAGCGCACTAAGGCAATGGACGACGGCGAGGCCCCAGACTGGAACGACCCGAAGATGGGGAAGACGCGGCAGTGGAGTCGCAGACAGAGAGGAGCGGGAAACTTGACTGGTTAGGGTGCGGGGTGGGCCTTCACTCGGTAGAGAATAACAGGAGGTGCGGCGTGGAGGGATGGCCTGGCCGTTGGCGGGGTAGCATTTCGCTGAGGAGCGCAAAACAACGCCGCTGGACGCCGAAGGCTGGAGCAGGCGGTTCCGGCAGCGCTGGGGGAAGAAGACGAGAGATTGAAGAAGAATGCCAGACGTTGGATATAAATCTAACGCCTTCTTAGGCTTTGACCTACTGGCCCACATGTCAGCCAGCCCATTTGTTTTTTTAGTCCATTTGGTGGGCTGGGTGAAACAATGATGTAGCATCTATGCAGCCCGTTTAAATCCCATTTGCATTTTTCTCGAAATCCACGGACTTGCTGGGCTGGGTGAAAAATATCATGTTGGGCTAGACGGAGAAATTTTATAAAAACATAAACACATGATTGCACGTCTATTACTGCATTGGTCAGTAAAATCTTTGCAAGCTTATGTACGCAATCACTAGGAGTTAACTTGCCAAGTTATATATAAACAATTATAATTATTATTTTGTAAGAACTTTCAACTTACGAAATAAAATATCATTTTAATTTGATGAGTTAATAGTACGTGGGGTATTATTATTTTTTAGGCTAGATGTGGGACAGTTGAGTTGGTTCTAGGGAAAAGTACTGGGAGAAAACTCAGTTTACATCGAAAAAGAAAGTGGGAGAGCAGATAAAGTACGACATCTAGACCTTCCTGGCATGCTTGATCATGATGCTATGGCTGTCCGTGTACTCGTCGGATACGGGAAGCAGACACGCCCTCATGTCCAAAATCTGCGTGTACATGTCGTAGCATGCGTATGCGTCCTTGACCGCGTAGGTTATGTAGGCTAGATTCAGAGGTACCTCCCACGTGTTCAGGTCGTCTTCTTTCATGTTGGCGTATCAGGGGTCGATGATGGTCTCAGTGAGGTCAACCATGGAGCTCTTCTCCTGCCCGTTGCTAATGATCTTGTATTGCTTCTGGATGTCGACAAGCTTGTTGCACCAGATGGCCAAATCGTCGTGTTATTCTTTCTTTCCACCATAGCGAAGGTGCAGTCGGCGCTGCCGATGAAACGGGCGAATGCTCCAGAACATGGTGCAGCCATAGGACTGAGGCGAGGCAGAGCTTCACCAAGTCCGTATTGTTGGTGTACATCACATTCAACTTGGTGCAACCATAGGACTGAACGGCGAACTCAAAGGGGAACTCCTTGCTGAAGTGCATATCCAGCAGGCTCACCCCTCGGATCGCCATTGGAGTCTCTTCGAGTGAACGAGTGTGTAGGCGGCGGCAGCAGTTCGTTTTTCAGCTCTTGGGGAACTGGATTCAACAGTATGCTGAGTGTGTACAGGCGACAACAGTTACTACCCCTCCCTTGTCCGCTGCATGCCCAGCAGAAGATGCACCCTCGGCACATTCAAACGCCTCCATTAAGAAACCTACTCCGGCCACACGTCGGTTCACAAGCGGGTCTGTATTGGTACTGTAATAACATGAGTTAGTGGTCACTTTACTTAAATTTAATTAGCTTTAATAGAAATTTATACTTAAAACAAGCAATGAATTGGCTCGTTCTATCAGTGCCACAGGATGAACATGCACAACAATTAGAATTATTATTCTCAGGACGCACACGATCAACGCATTTGTCGCACTTTCACAAAGATAATACTACCAAGTTTTAACTATTTGTTATGGTTGTTGTCCTCTGCATCATCATGCCGTGTTTCCCAGCTTGCAAGATTCAGAACCAACAAATAAGATCCAAATAATAAGTACAACAAAGATGCCTACACATCTCATTGATTCCCAGCTTGCAAGACTCAGAACGAACAAATAAGATCCAAATAATAAGTACAACAAAGATGCCTACACATCTCATTGATTCCTAGCTTGCAAGATTCAGAACCAACAAATAAGATTCAAATAATAAGTACAACAAAGATGCCTACACATCTCATTGATTCCCAGCTTGGAAGATTCAGAACCAACCCATTAGAGCCTTTTGATAAAGTGAATATCGGGATTAAATCCATCTTGACTAGCCATGTCATACAATCGAAGAACTTGGCGATGACCGTCACAACACCTGTAGTTGAGTATTCCTGTTTGCACAGCACAAACAAGGAGACAGGAGAGCATGATTTCGCTTTAATAGCGGCCTCCTTGAACTCAACCTGCAGCTCCACTAGGATGAGGTCTGCCTGGAGTTCCATGATTCAATTCATGCGCCTTTTTCTGCAGTTCACCTGAAATGAAGCAAAGATTGCATCATTCAGCTAGCAAGAAGTACTTGCTCTCGTGAGCTGGCAGGTTCTTCTTTAGTAGTTGCACTAAAATTGAGGAACATTAAGGTTGGCTGTCCAGCTCATGTAAGGTGCAACTATAATTTTCTTATCCTTTTGTGCGGTTCCACTAAAATAAAGTGCCATTGTGGTGACAGTGATGGCTCCATCTTGCAAAGTCTAATAAAATGTTGCACGAGATTACCAGCAGAACTTGACGAAGATTTTGGAAACTCCAATCACCATTTTGTGCAGTTCCACCAAAATTGAGAGATGTTGCCCACGTGACATTTTAGTTGAACTGCACAAGACACTCATTCCAAAAAAAAGTGTTTTGTGTAGTTCACCAAAAGGTCACAATAGCAACAAGGTGAAATGGATATCCCTATCGACACAAAAAGATAGAAAGTAAACAGTAGCTGGTCAATAAGAATATACGAAACATATACAAAATGAAAAGAAGCATCTTAATTATTTTCATGGCAATCACGCAAGGACAGTAGAAATTTTAAAACGTCAGCAATGCTTCATGTTACCAGAAGCATTACGATCAACAATGAGATTCCTCAAATATGGGATTACTTTAATGGTGGCATTACTTGTTTACCAGACACAATAAATCAACGTCAGCTAAATAGTTGGTTTAAGGGCATACCGTGGGGACACCAGGACACTTTGCAGCGTAAAGGAGCAACTTACTTATCATACTGGGGAAAATAGCAGGAGTGCCATTTGTAACATAGTTTAATTGCATCTTATCACTGGAGGCATTAGATTAACAATAACACTGGTTAGACATGTCCCTAAGGTAACAGTGTGATCGCTTCATTTTACATGCGCCCTTACATTAACAACAGCAAAAGGTTGGTATAAGGACATGCGACAGTGGACGCATCAGCACAATGTACCTACAAGGAGGCATAAAGTGGTGATGCCGAGTTTGTTCATGCTATGTGAGGGCAGCAAATCTAATCCTTGAGATCTTTTACTATGTGAGGGCAGCAAATCTAATCCTGAAGACCTTTTACTATGTGAGGGCAGAAAATCTAATCCTGGAGACCTTTTACTATGTGAGGGTAGCAAATCTAATCCCGAGACCTTTTACTATGTGAGGGCAACAAATCTAATCCTGAGACCTTTTACTATGTGAGGGCAGCAAATCTAATCCTAGAGACCTTTTACTATGTGATGGCAACAAATCTAATCCTGGACATACTCCGTTGGCTTGTCCACCAGCCGCCACTTTCTATCCTTTTTTCAACCAATAATAGACATGTTCCTTATCCAGTTTGTACTGCATTTTCCCATTATTTCCCTTTTCAACCAAGAGACTGGTTGGGTATCCGGTCTCTACTACTTTCACCATATTATTTCCTCTTTGAATCAAGTCCTAGATTCATGCTACAACTTTCCCCCCTTTCTTCGTTGTTTGAACAAAACCCTAGATTCGAATGCATGAAGTAGCTTTACCTCTAATAATACTAAAAATGTAGGTGGCTTTGGAAGAGCTTATGGGAGTAGAAAAAGATGCACATGCAGACACGTGGGGAGCTGGGGCAGTAGAGTAAGGCCGCTTTCGAAGAAATTATACCTGAGGGTCGCCGGGATGTCGGCGGCGGCAGGTCGGATCTGTGGACAATACGGCGGGGAGGAAGAAGGGCCAGAGGACCTCCTGAGCCGGCGCTATGTCAGAGAGAACGACACGGGCAGAGGATCGGGCCCCTCCGGCAGATGTGGGTTTCCTCCCTCGGCGGCGATGACCGCGTGAACGATGCACCTTTTAGTCCTCTACACACACCGGCCGAAGGGATCCAGCCGGATCTGTGACCAGCGGTGAGCAGAGAGAAAATGTCGCTACCGTTGTCTTGTTTATATCTCGAGAGGATGAGAGAATGACGAGAGCAACCCTAGTAAAGCAAGCGCTCAGGCCCCTGCGTCCATATATAGTGGAGTGATTATCTTTTTTCTCTCCACAACAAGAGTTTCAATTTGTGTACGTGGCATTAAAGAAAAGAAACTCTCTATTTAAGGTGACTACTGTACGACTCCTACTTACTACTAGTAGTACTACAGTATTGTTCACTTGTGCTCCCCGCCCCTCCATTCATTGAACAACCCCATGGGTGAATAAACATATACTCCCTGCGTCCGAAAATACTTGTCATCAAAACGGATAAAAGGAAATGTATCTAAAACTAAAATACATCTAGATACATCCCCTTTTATTCATTTTGATGACAAGTATTTCCGGACGGAGGGAGTAGTAAGTACTGTATTTATATAGAACGAACAAGCTCGAACTATTTTCGTGTAGTTAAAAGTTGAGGGCAGGGCTTTTCTCGGGCAGTACGTGCGGCAGTTTTCGGGTAGGCGGTTTGACAGAGAGGTGAGGAGGGTGAGCGAGTGGCGGATTCTCAAACATACTGCTGGAAAGGTCGGGCTGTGCGATTTGACGGCGTGTTACTGCTGGAAAGACTTGTGATATGACCACTCACTATAGTCATAAATTACTGGCGCTCCGACCGGGGTGATGCCCCCCTTCCATTTCGCGCTCTAATCTGGTGTATGAAACGTCGACCCGGATGCTGGCTCTCCCACATGTCGGAGTAGTAAGAAGGAGCAAAGAATGATGCGGTATATACTAGTACTATACTAGTACTATACTAGTACTACTCAGGTCGGAGGAGTGCGAACCACGGCAGCCCAGTGAACCAGCAGTGCGAACCACGGTAGCCCAGTGAACCAGCAGTAGAAAACAATGTGGTGATATGGCCATAAAAAAATGTGCTACGGTCCACACTATAGCATGTACAGTAACACTCCTCTTTGTTTAGATCCCTGAGTTAGAGATAGTTTGGGTTGAAATAGCCTCAAATTATCGAAACAAGAGGGGTTAGTTTGAGCTAGTTTGCTCTAACCCAGCTAAAAAAACTAGCCCGGTGGAGAGGTTCTAATTGGGTTAGTTATACTCAGGCCCACTAAAAGAGAACTAAATAAATCTCCCCTGCCCGCACCAGATCGCTCCCCCCTCTCGCACGACTCCTCTCTATTCCCCATACGGCCGCCCGCCCAAGCGCCGCTTGCCCTCTCTCTCCTCCGGCCGCCCTCTCCTTCCGGCCTCCGCCGTCCTACTCCGGCTGCCCTCTCCCTCCGGCCTTCGAAGGTCGCCCCGCTCCCCCTCCACCAGTCGTTTTTCTCCCTCTGTCGTGCGTGGCGGTGGCGCATCTACCAGGGAGGTCGCGAGAGGGGTGAGTTTGTTCGTTCCTTCTCTGTCTCATGACCATATCATTGATCTTGCTTGCTCTAGCGCTAATTCTGATTTGGAAAAGTAGATCCTGATCAAACTTGGTATAGAGTTGTGGTGCATGCATGGAATTGTTTGATGCTGCTTGAGAAGGTAATAAATCTTTCTAGAGGCCTAAAGATTCAGTTCACCTTTCTAGGTATTTCAGTTTCAGGCTTGCATTATTTCTAGAGGCCCAAAGATTCAGTTCACCTTTCTAGGTATTTCAGTTTCAGGCTTGCATTATTTCTAGAGGCCCAAAGATTCAGTTCACCTTTCTATGTAGCTTGCATTATTTCTAGAGGCCCAAAGATTCAGTTCACGTTTCTAGGTATTTCAGTTTCAGGCTTGCATTATTTCTAGAGGCCCAAAGATTCACTTCACCTTTCTAGGTATTTTAGTTATGGGCTTGCATTATTTCTAGAGGCCCAAAGATTAAGATCCCAGTCAGCGGCAAGCAGCCCTGCTACCCATGCCGGTGTCGACCTCAACTCGCAAGGGCCGGCGTCAGAGGGGTTCCCGGGGCTTGGGATCTACAAAGCCTTCCTCCAGAGCGACGATGGCGAGCTCCTCCCTCGGTGCGTGAGGGGCTCCGGGCTCCCTCCCTATCGTGAATGACTTCCGTGATGAGTTACCTCATGCTTTGTTTCATGAAGTGTTTTTTTATTTTGTGAAGCTTGATTGACGACATGTATGTTTACGTGGGGTATCTCATTTGTATGTACAAAGTAAAAATTATCATGTTTTGCATGCTTGATTTGTATAGATGGTTCATTTATGTCAACTGTGAGCGGGAGGAGGCCACAGAAGAGCCAGCCACACCAAATCCGGCAGGAAATAGGGTCCAAAGTAGTCAAATGATTGAGAAAGAGCATTTATTTTCAATCTAACCCTGTCATTCATACACCTCTTTGGTTTAGAGTTAGTTCAGGGTTACTCCCTCCATTCCAAAATAGATGACCCAACTTTGTACTAAAATTAGTACAAAGTTGAGTCATCTATTTTGGAACGGAGGGAGTAGAATCTAACTCTAACCTCTAACTGAGTTAGAGTTCTCCTCGTCTCGGTTCATCGCCATCATACTTTCCCCATTCCTGTGTTCTCAGTATCCTGCGAATCAAAGAGGCCCTTTTTTTGCGGGAAAAATCAAAGAGGCCCTTAGACTGGTTTAGGTCCGGTCATTATTTATAAACGTGTTATGTCCAAAATTTAATGAACGTGCTCCAGTTTCCATGAAAATAATCTGGTTCCATGTAGTAATTCATTCATTTATTTATTCTTCTACGGGGGGTTTGCATGTAATTCATGAGGTCTGAAATGTAAAGTACCCTGGCATATGCTCCGAGTCATGCATGCACTACGACCCAGATGCTCTATGTCCCACATGTCGGCGAATGGGAGCACGTTGAAATAGCCTAGGGGTACATATAGGAGGATAAATGCGTGAAAAATATGTACTGTGAAGCGTAGCTGCGGTTTGAAAAGGAGACCTAAAGTGATGACAGCTATAGGTCGCACACACCCAACTAGTGGTACTAGACATACGACTAATTTTTCCCTCAAAAAAAAAGAGGCACGAGTGCTCAGTACTCCTATTCTATAAACACGAGTCCCATCTGACAACAGCGTCCGTGCTACAGCTAGCTCTCCTCCCTCATTTCTCTCTTCTAATTCTAAACTCGGCCGACGCCCGGTGGGCGGGGTGGGTTTGCTCAATTGCGGCCCACCTCACAGTGAAAACGTTACGACTGGAATAAAAATGCCATATACTCCCTCCGTTCATAAATATAAGCCTTTTTAGATACTATTTCAAATGGAATACAACATACAGATGTATGTAGACATAGTTTAGAGTGTAGATTCACTCATTTTGCTCCGTATGTAGTAGTAACTTGCTGGAATCTTTAGAAAGACTTATATTTGGGAACGGAGGGAGTACTATACTAATAAAACATTAAGTCCACGAGGTGATGCAGTGCTGGTTACAGGGGGCAAGATGAAGAGATGCATCCATCGACTACGTCCACCTCCTCGACTCAGGGCGCCGGCCCACCGAACGGTGCCTAAGTAGCAGCGGCTTTCGAGGCCAGGTCGACGTGCTTCTTAACAATGGCGTCCAAAGATTCCAGCCGCTGGAAGAAGGCCAGCATCTTTCTGTCCTTGCTTGCCTTGTAGTGGCCTATGTAGATGATTTCCTCATAGACATGGATGTGCAGGTCGACGGTTTCTTGCATGGCGAGGCGCTGCGCGGCGAGCGCGGCCTCGAGGTGCACATTCTTCGTCGCGACCTCCGGCACCTGTAGGGCCACCAGGGCTTGAAAGAGTTCGTCACCATGGAGGTCGATGAGGGTGGCAGGCAATGAGGAGCCTGGGCACGCGGGCTGGAGCAGTACGGCAAGGTCGTCCGCGCGCTTCTTCATGGCGGTGAAATTGCGGATGGAGTTGACCATCATGTCGTCCATGCGAGAGGCGAAGCCGGCGTCGGCGAGGGCTACGAGGCCTGCGGTCGCCAGCACCATCTGGAAACGCTGCATGGTGCGGGGCCGCAGGTCGGCGCCTTGGATGATTTGGCACAGCCGACTGCTGCTCGCGTCCATCGCCTCCATAGGTGCTTGTGGCTTCTGGTCACTTGGTCTTGGATTGGAGTGAGTAGTGTTGCGCAGAGACTTGGGAGTAGATGGATTGGAGTGGTGGGGCGCCTTTATTATATGAGAGTCCAAACTCTGTTGCATTCACATCATGCTGGCTCTATTCTGCTTCTCCAATTAATTCCCTTTGCATGTAATTGAGGATGCATCATTGACCGTTCAATGTCTCGGGAACTGCTACCCTCTCCCTCCTTGGCATTCAAGCACCTATGGACCCATCGACGACGAGGTGCCTATGGTGACTTCGTAAATTTCAAGATGATAGTGCCGTGCGTGTGTGCGTTCATAGGGGCGAGTGTATGCGCGTGTATATGAGCGCTTGTGTCTGTACTGTGTCAAAAAAACGTAAATGTGTGTCAAAAAGAGACTAGTCAGTATACTCAATATTGTGCACCTCGGAGAGGAAAACGATAGAACTAGTACGTGTTTATTTATGGTGCAGATTCACTCACTTTGCTCCATATGTACTCCGTCTCGGTGTAGTCTAGTCACTTGTTGAAATCTCTAGAAGGGCAAATACTCCTTTCTGGTTTACATGGCTATACTAGCAAGTAGTTGTACATACTAGTACAATAGTGGGCTCACATAGAAATTTTTTCTCATGCAAGAGCCTGGGTATATGCGTTCTCCAATGTTCGCAACTGCAATGTTCGGTTTGCGTTTGGCTCTTCGCCTCTTCGAGAAGACGAACAATGATGTTACTACTACTGCTTCTACAGTGTCGAATCCACTGCTGCATGTCCATCCACCGCGAGCGGGACGGATAGCTTGTTGTAGAAGTACTACTAAGCAAAAGCATGTCCTCGTTTGCGAGCAACCGCGTGCATGGGCGAGGGAGAAGGCGTGTAGTAAAATCAAGCTTCTCCTCGTTGTACGAGTTGACGCGACACATCATAGCACTGGCCCCACATGCTTGCCTCTAAACTTGGTTGAAAGACCCACAGTGTACAATATATTTGCTGCAACCTCTAACATTTACCCACCACAAATTAAAATATATGTGGCCGTATGCATCGTTCTGATGCAGAGGCCAGGGAGTCCCCCCTTTTTGAGAAAAAAACAAATTAAAATATATATTCCTGTTTTGACCAGATCAGCGTGCAAACTACAATCACCAAGGTGACAGGTAGGGCCAGAAGACTATTTTAATTTTTTTTAAACTTCGAGACGGCCACATAGCATGGAGCCGACCCCAACGATTTTAAGCTTACAGGCACGGTACACGCTATCCTAGACTACTCTACACATGAAACTGCCACATGAGCATCCGGGCTGCGCTTGGCTCTTCGCCTCTTCGGGAAGTCGAACAATGATGGAGTACTACTGCACTGGAGGAGTACTACAGTATGCTTCTGGCCATGTGACACTGATTGAACTGCTGCATGTCCACCGCGTGCGGGAGGGAGAGCGTGTAGCGAAAGCTTCTCCTAGTCTTGCCAGCCACCATGCTCATGGGCGAGGGAGGGACGCTCCTGCCTTTGCGTGTATGACAGGTGGGCCTGACAGGTGTGTGGCCAACCTGTCATACAGCCAAAGGCAGGTGCAGTTAAGTCCGCGAGGGAGAGGATAATCAAACTTCTCGTTGATGTACGAGTTGACGCGACACATCAAAGCACTACACTCGATATATTTCAATCATTTGCATTTACCGATGCATTAATTACAACACATGCATGCATGCCGTGACTCTCCTTTTGATACTTGCATGTGTTGATTTAATGCACCTTGAAGTAGTATAAAATATGTGATGGTAAAGCTTTGTAATGCCCCAGCCCAAGTCGAGAGATGGTTGTGCACGAGGAGGGCGAGATCATGCAGACCGAACAGGACCCGACGATGGAGCTCTCTAAGGTCTCGATGGACCTCACCGTGCTCCACTGCCCCTTGTGCCTCCGCCCCTTGATGCCTCCAGTGTATGAGGTTCGAATACACCTCGTCCGTTCGGCTGATTGAGCAAGGTGCAGGTTTCTTGATTGATGTGTTGTTCGATTGATTTCTACAGTGCAACGGAGGGCACCTGGCCTACGTGGACTGCCGCGTCGAGCGCCCCGGGAACCAGCGGCAGTGCCAGAAGTGCGAGTGCGGCGGTGGCTTCGACATGCGTAACACGGCGGTGGACTCCGTCCTTTCGTCGATGAGGGTGGAGTGCCTGCACGAAGGCTGTGGGCTCTACGTCACTCACCACAAGCTCGCCGATCACCAGAGCGTGTGTCCGCTCGCGCCCTGCAAATGCCCCGTGCACATCTGCGGCTACGAAGGCCCGCCGTTGGCGCTCTATGACCACATCAGCACCGTGCATCCCATGCCCGTGCACAGGATCCAGTACAGCAAGGTGCTCCAGCTGCAAGTGCCACTGTCGGAGCCACGGCTCTTGCTATCCGCGGAGGAGGACGGCCACACATTTTTCTTGGTCGGCGGCGTGCTCGACATCGGCACACCTATCGCCGTGTCGGTCGTCTACATCAGAGCGGGGGCGTCCCCACTACCGCACTACGTGGCCAAGCTGTGGGCGAACAGCCCGCCAGGGGAGCCCAAAGGCACGACCGACGCTGTCAAGGTGGAAATGGAGGTGACAAGCAGCAAGGATCCCAGCGACGTCGACGTGCAGGAGCTGACCTTCTTGACAGTTCCACCCAAGCTGCTGGCCGGGGCTAAGCTGGTGTCCCTCCACATTCAGATTGACAAGCTCACGTCCTAAATGTTTCTACATTGCCTTCTGTTTATCTTAGTAATATGCTAATATAGGGATTACCTTGGTCTACTTTAGCTTAAGAAATGGTGGGTTTTGGTGGCAATGCAGCAATTACTTCGACATCATATATAGCAATTTCCAACAGTCGAATGGATATTTTGTGTCTGTTGGATATAAAGTTCCTTTGGGTAAGAAGTACTACTTGTCATCAAAATGGATAAAAGAAGATGTATGTATACGTATTTTAGTTCTAGATACGTCCCTTTTTATCCATTTTGATGACAAGCACTCCCTCCCTTCCACAATACATGCCTTCCATTTGTCAAAATATAGATGTATCTAGACATGTTTTAGTATATAGGTACATCCATGATAGAGCCAATCGGATGGTTGAGAACACTACAATTCGTAGCTACAAATGCGTGTGTGACTCCCAAATGCAGAGGCCGGGGGTCATCATCCTCCTTTTCGAGAAAAATCAGACGCGTGTGTGAGAGGATGAGTGCGTGCGTGCACCTCTTCTCTTCCTGTATAACGTACTAAACTCAGAGTACAAGTTTTTGTGGGTTGCACGATGGTGCGTGCGAGAAGTCCCGAGAGATAGCCTAGAGCTCGCCACGTGGCTATTCCTGTCGAACAGCCCATTAACCGTAAGATATGTATACGACGGTGCCAGTTATTGCACGTACACAGCAGTACTCCCTCCTTTCCGGTTTATAGGGCTTAATTCAAAAATCTCACCAACCAAGATGGTGAGTGGTGGAATATTTTTTGTAGTTTGCAAAAGCACCTAATTAATGCTCTTGTTTTTCTCAAAAAATTATGTTTATCAATGCATTAATTGCAATGCATGCATGCATGCATAAAGTACATGCATTGGTCAATTTTCTCTTAATACTTGCATGCAATGATTTAATGCACCTTGGAATCTGAACATGTGTTGGGGAACAACCAAATTGAGCCTTATAAAATGGAAAAACTAAAATTTTGAGATAAGCCCTATAAAACCGAAAAGGAGGGAGTAGAAAAAGACTACTCCATCAGGGAATAGTGCGGCACTTTGAAACTAGAACCGTCAATAAATTTTGAGCTTGCGTCTCGTCACATTCCAAATTACTCCACGCTATATTGAATTGCAAACCTGTTCACACCGATCACAACCTAAACGGTTTCCCACTTAGGAGCGTATTAGTACCACGCTATATTGAACTACAAACCTGTTCACACCGATCACAACCTAAACGGTTTCCCACTTAGGAGCGTATTAGTACTCGGTTATAAATACTAGTATGCCAAGATGACTGCACATTCCTCCTCAACTCCTCATCCACAAAAACAAACAAGTCATTCAGCATCCTTCCCTTGCGTCTGGCATGGCCAGCGTGAGTTCTGGGTCGAGAGATTGCCACCAGGGAGAGGCGAGCATCGAAGCGAAAGCACGAGAGATGTCCCGCCTCGCTGCGAGAGCAGCCGACATGTCCCACCGTGCGGAAGTAGCAGCACAGAGGTCCCGCCGCGCCGCTGAAGCAGCACGGAGGTCCCGCCGTGCCATTCATGCAGCAGACTAGTCCGGCCGCACCGCGGAAGCAGCATAGATATCCCGCCGCGCCGCGAATGCAGCAGAGATGTCCCACCGCGCCGCGGCAGCCTCGGAAAATTTCTCGCGGGCAGGCGACGACTATTACAGGTGCATGCATGCGATCGTCCATAGCCAGATGGATCAGATCTCCGGCTGGGCGAGGTTGCAGGACGACATGAAAGCCTCGTTTGAACAGGCTACCGGCGTCATCCGACAACTAAGGGAGGGCAATGAGAGGCTCCGGGCCGAGCGCGACCTGCTGAGGGAGAAGATCGTCCGAAGTGCAGACCAGCAGGAGGAGACCAGTGCCTTGTTGAAGAGGACCAGCATCATCGTCAAGAAACTTATGGACGAGAATGACATGCTCCGCAACGAGCGCCAAAGGCTGGTGGAGGAATCTGTGGATGTTCTCAAGCAGCGTCTTGAGGACACGAAAGAGCTCATCGCCGCTCGCCGCGGAGACTAGTCCCCGCGGCCTGCAGCAACGCATCAAGAAAGTAGAGATCAGCGAGCCAGATCCTTGTCTTCCTCCTTCTTTTGCCCTTGTGTATTTCGGGTGTAGCCACATGTGGCTTTTTTTAATTATCTTTCTAATTATGTAAGACAACTAATCGTCCTTATATATTAATCAGTCGTGCTATAAGTCGCTTTAGTTGCTATATAGGTCCGTCGGATCTTACATCAAGATCCGTGCTTTCAGATTTTCTTTTTTCTCTCTTAAATCTCAGTCGAGTGAGACATAGCCACGCCACTAAACAGAGGCTCGAGCGCCATTAATGGAGACCTTGGGAGAGAGGTGGACGGCAGATGGAGGTCAAAGGGCTCTCCTCCCGATAAGCACGCGCGGGGGTCTGATCGCACGCCTCTCGTACTCAAATAGCTACCCTACACGGCGCCTCCTAGCTAATAAAAAATGGGGACGCGTGGCGGCACGTAAATGGTACTAGTAAGTAGAACGCCCACGGTTTCAATAATACTTGTGTTTCCGATTGTAACGTGACAACACTTGTTCCAAAATGACTTTGTTGATTGTTAATGTGTGCGCCTTCGCAAATCGGACTGCGAAATTACCACAGCATGTTGGTGCCATGTCATGGCACCAAGCCAAGTTTCATTATTTTCATGCGTGTTTTGGATTTACAGGAATTAAAAAACTAAGTTTCTCAATGTTTCCAACCCAGCCACGACGCCCAGAATTTTGAATTTCATTCCCATTTCTTGCATGGAACCTAGAAATTTACCCGAGGACACACATGTGATTTTCAACCAACTTTGGTGCACTGGAACATGTGCTTGTATTTCAAATTTTAATTATGCACACAAAGGTGACACGTTCCCTCCCAGAACCACGAGCCTTCTTGAGAGAAGCTCCGATTTGCAAGAAGCTTATACCAAAATTTGTTCCTATTCGGCCAATTTCTTTTACCACGGCATGGTACTACCATGACATGACACCATGCCAAGTTTCATGATTTTAAAACCAAGTTTCTCAATGTTCTCGACCGAGCCACGATGCCCAGATGTTTGAATTTTATTCTCATTTTTTGCATGGGACCTAGAAATTCACCCGAGGACACAAATGTGATTTTTCAACCAACTTTGGTGCACGGGAGCATGTGCTTGTAGTTCAAATTTGAATTATGCACATTAAATGACAAAAAACTCAATTAATGTGTAAATAAGGCCAAACGAAGCCGGAATAATTCCAAAATTTAACAGGGCACTCATGTAGTTCTATGTTGCCTTCATAAATAAACTCAAGGCGGACAGCGTATATCGTTTCGCACTCAAAGGTGGCACGTTCCCTCTCAGAAACACGGGCCTTCTTGAGAGAAACTTCGGTTTGCAAGAAGCTTATACCAAGATCTGTTCCTATTTGGCCAAAATTTTTAGCACAACATGGTAGTACCATGACATGACATCCATGCCAAGTTTCATGATTTTCAGACGTGTTTTGGATTTACAAGAATTTTAAAACCAAGTTTCTCAATGTTCTCGGCCAAGCCACGATGCCCAGATGTTTTA
Organism: Triticum aestivum; assembly: GCF_018294505.1. NCBI lineage: Eukaryota > Viridiplantae > Streptophyta > Magnoliopsida > Poales > Poaceae > Triticum > Triticum aestivum. The sequence goes on from NC_057807.1 coordinate 250,069,325, forward strand.
ATTTTATTCTCATTTCTTGCATGGGACCTAGAAATTCACCCGAGGACACAAATGTGATTTTTCAACCAACTTTGGTGCACGAGAGCATGTGCTTGTAGTTCAAATTTGACTTATGCACATTAAATGACCAGAAACTCAATTAATGTATAAAAAACGACAAATGAACCCGGAATAATTCCAAAATTTAACGGGGCACTAATGTAGTTCTATGTTGCCTTTGTTAAGAAACTCAAGGGGGGGGCGCGTATATCGTTTCACACTCAAAGGTGGCACGTTCCCTCTTAGAACCATGAGCTTCCAAATCGGCCCAATTTTTTACCACAACATGTTAGTGCCATGACATGACACCATGCCAAGTTTCATGATTTCCAGGCGAGTTTTGGATTTACATGAATTTAAAATCTAAGTTTCTCGATGTTCTCGGCCGAGTCATGACGCCCAGATGTTTGAATTTCATTCTCATTTCTTCCATGGGACCTAGAAATTCAACCAAGGACACACATGTGATTTTTCAACCCACTTTGGTGCACCGGAGCATGTGCATGCAATTCATATTTAGATTATGCACATTAAAAGTCCAAAAACTGAATTAATGTATAAAAAGGCCAAATGAACCCGAAATAATTCCAAAATTTAACAAGGCACTCATATAGTTCTATGTTGCCTCTGTAAATAAAATTAGGGGGGAGGCAGCGTATATCATTTCGCAAACATAGGTGACACGTTCCCTCTTGGAACCACGAGGCTTGTTGAGAGAATCTCCGGTTTTGCAAGAAGCTTATACCAAAACTTGTCCCAATTCAGCCAAAAATTATACATATGAAAATAGGGTTTAGATTATCCCGAACATCTCGCTACCTAGACCAATAATATACGATGATTTGAATTAAACATAAAATGGATACAAATATTTGAATTGGAGAGCGTATGGTACATGTAGTTCATAGTGAAATATGATTACTGCTATATGCATGTTTTTTGTTATCAAGATAATATTTATATTATTGTATAACTTGACAAAAATCGTATTCAAATAAGGAAAATTGATTCAGATTTAGTCCATATGGTAGACGACAATATATATGTTCACATGGTGGAGTAAAATGTTCATATATGATGGAAGATCAAAATGTATGACTACATCAATTATAAACTGCAAGGTCACCTAACGATATATTCGAATTCAACATAACATGGATTCAAAAATTGAAATTCGAGATCATGGCATCTGTAATCATATAAAAAGGGACATTACTCTTTCTTTGGTGGGAATTGATTTGTTTTTTGTTGTTGTTGAGGGAAGTGCGAATCGATTTGGTACTGTCCAGGGTAATCTTGTTCTCCCGATTTTTTTTACATTTTTCTTGTAGTTTTTCCAATGGCATCTATAGCAATATAGTAAAAGGGGACATGACTCTCTTGTGTCTTGTATGAATTGTTTTTTTACACGTTAAGTTTGTTCTGCCGAACAAGGAATCCGCACCTTGTTATCCCGAATTTTTCAAGCTCAAGTATCTTTTGTCTCACCTGCTTTCAAACTCCCGCCTCTTCAACCCGCACCGCGCCTTGTTATCCCGAAATTAGGACGTGCACGAGAACTCCCTCCTCATCCGAAATTGCTCCTGCAGCCCAAACACGCGAAATCCCCCTTCTACCCCTCAGCTGGAAATGAAGCTCCATGTCGCGGTGTCAAAACCGGTGGGGGTACGCTGGTAACTTACCCTACATTTTGGACAAGCGCGTCCCTAAGCTTGGCTCCCCCCTCCCCCTTCGCCCCCCCCCATTCGTACACCGAGGCCGCCAAAACCCCCGAAACCCCACGCTCCTCCATCGGCCTCTCGACCGCCGCCCAGCTAGAGACTCTTCCCCGACTACTTCGTCCATCGCAACAGCTTGTCGTCCCTCGTCCACCGTACCAGATGAGGATCCGTTGCCGATCTCATCGTCCCGCCGGATCAGCCGCCCCGTCCTCCACCTCCAAGGGGCTGCCCCAACGTTTGCCTCGTCTATCGCGCCACCTCAATCCCCACAATGTCGTCTTGACCTGCCCCACCGGAACCGCAGCACCCTCACCAATTCCTCCGATGAAGCCGAGGCCAACTCGGCGCCACCAAGGAGGTTCTGCACTCACTATTGCATTTTATCTTTTATTCGATCTCACGGGGCTATCGGTGCTCGATACCGAGCAGACATGGCGTGTCTCCATCGACGGCGCCGTCGCCGGCCACATCATCCACGGTGTCTCTCCCCCATGCCGTTGATTCCTCGACGGCGACTTCCACAACGGCACTAGCTGCAGCTGCTCCGGCTCTCGCTCGCGCTGCGACTCTATTCTTGTTGTCGGTCGCACTGCTGCACTGCTCCTGCTTTAGTTCGTGCTGCTGCTCTGCTCTTGCTCTCACTTGCGCTGCTCCTGCTGCTGCACGACCTCCGGCAGCTACAGGAGTTGCTGCTTTAGCACTCGCTCGCGGTGCTACTGCATGACTTGCTCTCTGCTAGTGCGTTCCCTGCTCGAGCGTCTACTGATTTAGATCACTGCTTCTCTGCTACTAGTGCTCGAACACCCTAAACATCTATTGCAATGCTCTGTTACCAGTTCAATCAGTTTCGACAGTAAAATTCAGTTTTGACTGTAAAGTTCATTTTCTTCAGTTAAGTTCAGAGTGAACAGTACTTACAGCATCTGTCAGAGCGGCCATGGCGTGGCTGATGCATTTTACATCTAGCACTTTTTGGTGATGTATTTTACATCATCTATTGCAGATGATATTAGGGTCCCACTTCAGATTAACATTGTCTGTCTTGTCATGCTTCAGCCTCGTCACCGTACACCTTAGCGGAGCTGCTCCAACAACGGAACCGTCCATCACAGCGGAGCAGTACCCTCGGCGCCGTTTCCAGAGGCCTCAGATCTTCTTCCCCGCCTCCGACAGTCACACCAGCATCATCACCATCCTCCACGTCCAACCCAATGATGCTGAGGTCCACAAGGCTATGCCAAAGAGGTTGTACACTCGTCGCATCACTTTGTTTCTCCATTCCTGTGTTCTTCCAATTCATGTGAGCCAAACACCCAGGTTGACTGAAATCGTATGTTTCCAAATGCTCTGTTTTGCACATGCATTCCTATCCTATTCCTGTGTTTTTCCTGTCCCTGCGTTTATAGAATCCTCCAATTCTAAGGAGCCCTTATAGATTTACTTCATTTTTAGATAGGCGTCAAAGAAAACTCTGTGTGTTATGTCCTACTCCTGCTGTGCCGTCATCCACCCCACCTGAGGTGCACCATCGATAGAAGTGTTCACTGCAGCAGAGATCCCCCCTGCAGACTTTCTTTCGCCGCCTTAGATCATCTTCCCCGTTGCTGGTAGCCATGCCAACTACATTACCATCATCGACTAAGCAGATGAACCTGAGGACTACACAGTTCCGGAAGAGAGGTCGCAGTCTTTCGTGTTTGCTTACGTTATACATCGGTTATTATTACCTGCTACTTTATCGTTCAATCTTGAGTTTTGAATTGCCCATGGGTCTCATATCGAGCCAGCAACAAATAGTATCTATCTACTATCTGGTTCATCTGGGGTCTTCTATGTGGTTCATGTTGGGTGGGCAACAAACAATAGATGATCCATTGTCTATCTTTTTAAACTGAAGCTATAATCTACCTGCTATCATTAGTTTTGGATCCATCCACTCGTTTGCTACCATCAGTCTTGATTTTTGCATGCACCCCTTAGGCCTTACAAAATCTAACTATTTTTATTATGCATGTCAGATATTGTACACAATCGTACTAAACATGTAGAGAAAAAGAGAAGACTGTTGTGTGGGAATATAATGTCATGCAGACGCCGCTCCATGGTGGGTGAAGTGCCCCCCCCCCTCCTGCATTTCCAGATTGTATTCTAGAGGAAGATAACTGTTCAGATGGAGATTCAAAAGGGGCCGACCACGCCTGTTTACCACCTGAGGTGTTTGCTCTAACCTGGCATGCTGATGTTGGTCATATCATGCATATGGCGCCTTGCATTGCTTACATTATACATCTTATATGTCATCAGCTTAGTTTAGATTTGCTTTGTGCGAATGCCACCTGTTTGGTTTCTATATCATACTCCCACCATTCCTAAATATTTTTCTTTTTAGAGATTTCAACAAGTGACTACATACGGAACAAAATGAGTGAATCTACACTCTAAAATATGTCTATATACATCCGTATGTGGTAGTCCATTTGAAATCTCTAAAAGGACAAATATTTAGGAATGGGGGGAGTATATGGGAATTATGCAATGCCATCTTCTTTAGCCAGGCATCATATACATGAATCATGCAATGCCATCCTATTTAGCCAGTCATCGTATATGTGAATTGTATCGTGCCATATTTTTTCCATAATGTATTCCATTTGTCAACAATGTTTATACATTCATCTACTCTTCCTGTGCATCAGCCATTTGAGTCGGTCATGGGAAAATCTGGAGTGAAAACAAGGTCTTCTGAGAAGTCAGTGCTACCTGTTGATGTAGATTTCTTGCTGGTTACAGATAGCTCCTCAGAGGAGGATTCAGAAACAGATGACCAGTCGTACCCCCCCCCCCCGAGGTGCATGCTCTAACTTGGCTGGGTTATATTGCTCATATCATGCATATGGTGTCTTGCATTGCCATGCCATCTGCTTAGATTAGACATGCTTTGTGTGAATGCCTCCTGTTTGCTTTCTATATCAGATATGTGAATTATGCAATGCCATGTTTTTCAGCCAGTTATCATATATGTGAATTATGCACCGCCATGGAGCTAGGCATCATATATGTGAATTATCTCATGCCATCTTTTTTTTCATTACGTATTCCATTTGTCGACAATCTGTGTATATTGAACTACTCTTCATGTGTATCAGCCATTTGAGCTGGTTATGGAAAAATCTGGAGTGAAAATAAGGTCTTCAGAGCAGGCAATGGTACCTATTGAAGCATATATCTTGATGGTTACAGGGAGCTCCTCAGAGGAGGATTCAGAGACAGATGACCAGTCCTATATCCCACCTGAGGTGTATGCTCTAAGTTGCAATGTTTATATTTCTCATATGATGCATATGGTGTCTTGCATTGCTTAGTTTAGACATCATATGCACAATATTGAATTCTATCTGCTTAGTTTAGAGATCATACATGCGAGTGCCAGCTGCTTAGTATATGAATCAATTATGTCAATTATATCATGCCATCTTGTATACTTAGACAACATGTATGTGAATTATTTCATCCCAACCTATTTTAGAAAGACATCATATAGTTTTGTCCTGTCATCCTGTTTAGGTACTCATCATATGTTGAATTATGCCATTATATCCTGTTAAGTTATCCATCATATATCTGAAACTGTGTCATGCTATCCTGTTTAGTTAGGCATCATATATGTGAAATTGTGTCATGCTGTCCTGTTTGGTTAGACAACATATATGTGAATTACCACATCTGTCTATCATACAATGTATGTACGTTCAATTTCTTTTCTTGTTTATCAGCCATTTGAATTGGAGGGGGTGATGGAAGTATCTAAGGGAGCAAAAACCCGTTCTTCACAAAAGATAGTGCTACCCGTCGATGCAGATAGAACCATGGTTGTACTGGCCCACAAACTAGCCCCACCACACATAATCGAGACTCTTCCAGATTGCACACTTACACCGTTGAGCAGAGAACAAGCTACAACCCATCTAACCGCAACCCCAACGGATAGTAACCCACTTCTAGTTGACAAAGCACCATGTCCACCACAGAGTACCCCCACACGAGCAGTTTGTAAAGCTACTGCAGTGCCCAAAGCATGAAGACCACCACAACTAACCCAAACTCCACGTTTAAAGCAGAAGAGCAACTGTTCTCAGGTCAGATTCCATAGCTATGGTCCATACTCCTTTGTTGTTGCATCACTGTATTTACTCATACCAACTACTTTCGAATTTGAAGGATCCAATTGAAACTCCAATGGTGCAACAGGTATGTTTTAAACCTATTTCTTTAGCTGGATTGCTGTTCTAACTTCTTGCTCTATGTTGATTTCAGTTTAAGTTGTATAAATAGTTATGTTCTCATGTGATGCACATTACAAGTGCTGCCAATGTTGTGTAGTTTCTCACACTTATATTCTATCAATGCTGCTGTGTCTTAAAAATATATGAGTTGAACTGTGTCTCTATCTTGATTAGGGAACATAAACTAGAATGATATGGACAATACAGTGAGCAGTACATAGATATATGTTTGTTTCATGATGTTATCCTGTCCACCTTACTACTGAACCGGTTTACCAAAATGAGTTTCGTATACTACAAGCTAAACCTGTGATGTGTCTGCTTGTTTCTCTTGTAGTATGCAAACAGAATATTGGAGAAGAGCACCCCACTATGAAATGGTAGAGAAAGTAATGCAGATAAGGTTCAAGATAGTGAGACAACCCTGTTGGTCTCCAAGAAAGGTGATAAAAATGATCTTGTAGACAGTGAGAAAACCCCATAGTCCTGCGTTGATGTAGTGTTCGAGTTACTGGCCAGTACCGCTGGCACAAGCTCTTCGAACTCGCTGCCTGAATCACTTTGGCTTCTTCAGTCTCAGCTACAAGCTGAAAGGCATCAGTCAGTTGTGCTACCGCAAGAAGCAGAAGGACTGAGGAAGTCCCTGCAGAATTCAGATGTGTACTTTCTTGTGCAACAGCAAGCGCTGGAGGATTTAAGCGCTAAACAAGAGAAAGTTAATAAGTTTGCTAAGCATCTTGCCAGCATTATGGGTACCCAGGATATTGTTTCTTCAACTCTTCTGAAGTGGTTTTAGTTCTGGACTTGTTTTGCTGCAGCGTTTATATGCTTCTTTCTTCCCTATATTTGCACTGGTGGAGAACTTTGATGCCCAGTGGATGTAATATGTGTAATAGCCGTGATAGCCTAGCATAAGTTGCTTGCTTATTTATTTCCTTGTTGTCTTGTTTATTTGTTTGCTTGTAGTTAGTGCAGTTCTTTTTTCATGGTTTGCTAGTGGCTGCAATAACCTATTTTTTAAAACTAGGCCACAATAACCATGGGCTAATATTTACTGTAGTGACACTGGGCCTCCTACGGGCCGTACAAACAGTGGGCCTTCTACGGGCCATAGAAATAGTAGGCCTTCTACGGGCCGTAGAAACAATGGCCCTTCTATGGGTCGTATCATCAATGTGCCTTATACGGGCCGTATGATCGATTGGCCAAACATGGGCCAATAACAGGCCGCATTATGGCCGTAAACGGGCTAGAGTTGGAATCGTCCATTCATGGGCCGACCATAACGGGCCATCATTAATAGGCCGTATTCGATGATGCTATGAAAGCGGCCCAACGTATTAACGGACCACAAATGGGCCGACTGTAACCACAGGCTGAATTTTACACATGGAAAATCCCCATTGGTCGGGGCTGTTAACGGGTTATCGGATCCAAAAGCCGACCCGATAGCTTAACGGCGTTCTGTTACGGTGGATGCCATGTGTCGGTCACCCCTGACGAAAGCACTTCTGTGACGCGCGATTTATCGTGATGGAAGTGGACACTTCCATGATGATAATTTTGGTAATGTCATGGAACACTTCTACGACAGCACAAGTATGACTATCTTGATTCTGTCATAAAATCGTCATGGATGTACATGCATGACCGAAAACGTGACCTACTATGACAAACATGTATCATCATGGAAGTGTATTTTTTGTAGTGTTTATTTGGTCAAGTAGTCTAATCACCCCCTCTCTAGACATACTTTCGATCCTACAAGTGGTATCAGAGCTACGGTCTCCATTTTCCTTGATTTCCATAGCTTTTGGTGATCATAGCCTTGGTTTCACAACCTAGGAGAGTATGGCGTCTAGCGAGGGAAATTACCACCGTAGAGGTCCTTACTTTGATGGTACTAATTTTGCTAGTTGGAAGCATAAGATGAAAATGCATATTCTTGGACATAACCCTGCCGTTTGGGTTATTGTGTGTATTGGCTTGCAAGGTGAGTTCTTTGATGGGAGAGAACCGAACCGTGAAGCTACCATGGCAGAGTTTAAGATGCTACAATACAATGCTCAAGCTTGTGATATTCTCGTCAACGGACTGTGCCCCAAAGAATTCAACAAAATCAGCCATCTTGAGAATGCAAAGGAAATTTGGGATACTTTGATTGACATGCACGAAGGTACTGACTCCGTCAAGGAATCCAAATTGGATGTGCTTCAAAGTCACTTGACAAGTTCAAAATGAAGGATGGTGAAGGTGTCGCTGAAATGTACTCTAGGCTTGCTCTCATCACAAATGAGATTGTCGGCTTAGGAAGTGAAGAGATGATTGATAGATTCATCATCAATAAGATCCTTAGAGCCTTGGATGGAAATATGATATCGTGTGCACATTGATCCAAATGATGCCCAATTAGAAAGATCTCAAGCCAACAGAAGTCATTGGAAGAATTGTTGCTCATGAGATGTCACTCAAGGATAAAGAAGAGCTTCGCAAGAAGTCAAGTGGTGCTTACAAAGCCTCATGTGATGCTCCTACATCATCAAGCGAGAAACAAACCTTCAATGAAGAATTGAGCCTAATGGTGAAGAACTTCAACAAGTTCTACAAGAGTAGAAGCAAGGAAATAAGTTCCAAGTCAAGGTCCTACAATGACAAAAGATCTTCGAGTCGTGAACGTAATTGCTACAATTGTGGAAGACCCGGACACTAATCCAATGAGTGTACGGCTCCCTACATAAGAAGATAAGATTCACATTAAAGAAGAAGTAGAAGAGAAGAATCACCACCAAGAGAGAGAAGGAGTTGAGATGATCGTTATGAACGAAGAACCTCTCGGAGAAGCAAGGATTCGGAAAGGAAGGACAAATCTTCAATAGTGATGAAGATGATTTGCTAGGTGATGATGATTTACTTGTTGACAACTCTAGTTATGAAAACTATGATGAATTTGCTATTAATCATGCTAATCAAGATAAAATGAATGACGATGATAAGAAAGGAGATTGGTCGTCTAACTAAATAACTAAACACTCTTAAGTTAGCTCATGAAACTACCTTAGAAGATCATCGAGAACTTTTAAAGACTCATGAGAAGTTACGCTTTGAAAAGCTCAACCTAAAGCAAGAACATGAGTTTTTAAAGGCAATCAATGATGATCTTCACAAGAAAAGTTCTTCTTACATTGCCAAGCATTTACTCTTGTCTACTTACATGCCACAAGTTAAATCTAGCAACAAAAGTAAGAAAGATTCTTCCTCTCGTAGTAACAATAATCATGCTAAATCCAATATTGTTGCTTCTAGTAGTTCTCTTGATTCCACTAATGATTCTCTTAGCCAAGTTACACTTGAGCAAGAAAATAGCTTATTGAAGGGAATTATAGAGAAAGGTGTCTACAAGAGCCTTGCCGTAAGTAAGCAATCTGAGGACATTGTACGCAAACAAGGAAGGCACCGGAAGAATAAAGGTGTTGGTTTTGAACGAAAGTTCAATGCCAATGGAGTTGAGTGGGAAGAGGATCAATACCCCAAGACAAAGTTTGTTCCTCAACAAGAGAAGTATGATCCTACTTCTTTCCAAGGGACACAAACTCAAGATGATCTTCCACCACAAGACCATAAGCAAAAAAGGCAAGGATAAGCTTCATGAGGAGATTGATGCATTTGAAGAAGCTCCCAAGGCCTTGGTCAAGTGGGTTCCCAAGACTACATCAAGTTCTACTTCATCAAGTATGACTACAACCCCAAGGATTCCCATCAAGATGATGTGGATTCCAAAGAAGAAGAACTAGAGGATTCTTGAGGGTGACTCCGCCAACACACTTAACTCATATCATTTTGGTAAGAACAAGTGCGAAAAAATTCCACATCTTGCACTAGTTCAAGGAGTCACAAACCCTCTTATTGGTAAGACAAGGGACAAGGTAATATAATGCTTTCATGGACATCATCTTGTGTGAACATCACTCTATGTCTATGGATATCCTTGTTTGTTCCTTGTGGGACTAACCCGAGTAGGTATTGAAAGTGCAACTCACTCCAATGGATTGCTCCGAGTGATCTACATCAACATTGAGCGTCCACATCTTCAACACCTACATGAAGTCATCATCGACAAAACCCAAGGTTAGTTCATCCCTCTTAAGGGGGATATCACATCTAGGGGGAGCTTTACTCTCAGAATTGAGCTAAAGCAACTCTAAAGGTGTGAACACAACAATGCTTTATGTAAAAGTGGTAACCCCACTTGTGCTTAAACGATGAGTATGACCTATGATCAAATGTTCTCATTTGACTCCTAAGTCAATATACTCATATATAGATGACCTAGTCATTGCAAATTGCTTGATAAATGCTAGAGTATTTGTGCATGCCTTGCCACATATTTCATTTGCCATTTTATTGTGTGAGCATGTTGGTTGCATATTTTACTCATTTGAGGACATCCACTTGTTGCTTTGATTGTTTGGCTATTTCTCTTTTCCCAAGTGGATGGACAAGAATGCCTAAGAACCTCCTCTAGCTATCTATGCTTTTCTTGTCTCAAACTCTATTCATGCTACATCACAAAGTTTGATCAAGTCAGATTTGAACCACTCTGTGTGAGGAGCATTCGGAGTCCTCGGTTCATCATAGACTTAAACTTCCAAAACCTCTTTGTGCATTTCGGTATGACCGAGTCATCCATTTCGGTCACACCGAGTTCACTAAGTTGATCTAGGTTTTCATCTCGGTGCAACCAATTTGAACATTTCGGTCACACCGAGTTGCAGTAACCGCTTGCGATTCTACATCTCAGTGCAACCAAGTTGTTCCACTCGGTCACACCAACAGGGTCGGGATATATATATATCCATGGGTGAGATTTTGGAAATTTCTTCAAAACCCCTCAGCCCGTGCATATCCTGCTCTACCTCCTCGGGTCTTCGGATCGTCTTCTCGCTGTCAGCGACCTCCCGCTGCTGATTTCTGTCGCTGTCAATGAGAATCTACTCTGTCGTTGCCTCCGTAGCGAACTCCCTCCGAACTAGGGTATGAGTTCGACCCCTTGTGCTCTATTTTTGACTCCGATTCTAAGCACAAGGACATTGCCATGATCATTGCCATGTATGAAATCAATCTATCCAGAGAAAACTTCCTTAGGTTAAGTTTGATTCGAAAATTTAGGGTTAGGTCTCCGCTGAACTCATCTCGGACCGACCGAATTGTAGAAATCGGTCTCACCGATTTGGCTTAGGCCATTGCACGTGCGCTTTTTGGTCCGACCAAAAACTACAAATCGGTGTGATCGAGTTCAATTCTCTATGAAACCCTAGCAATCTCGGTGCCACTAAATTGTGACTCAGTCTGATTGAGTTCACTAGTTTAGGTTCCAAATGTTGCTTCTGTATCACCGAGTTTATCAATTCGGTAGCTCCGAAATCATTTCAGTAGAGAACTAAAACTAAGTTTTTAACTCATTTGTTTTGCAAAAATCTCTGCACTTTGTGATGCTCATCTACTCTACCTCATCTATATCTATGCACAGGGTTTGTTGTCAGTTTGCCTGCCAAGATGTCTGACCAGAGTGATAGCCAGAATAAATCTGAAGAGCAAATGCAAATGAGTGAGGGCACTAGTCCCTCAAGCAGCTATGATGAGGGCAGTAGGAGCACTCCAAGCAACTTGCCAAAGGCAGCCACCAGGACAAGAAAGAAGAGAATCTCAGACTCTGAGGATGAGGACTATGTGGCTGTTGAGGATGAGGCCACCTCAAATAAGAAAGTGCTGAAGAAAGAATATTAGACTGCTGCTGAAACAAAGCCAGGGTTGCATATGAAGGCACCAGCAAGGAGAGTCCCTATGTCGAAGCCAAGGAAAGTTCCAACAGGAGAAACCATGAAATTCACAATAGAATTAGATGATGGTGAGGCAGTTGGAGATGGCAAGAAGAAGAAGAAGAGGGCAAGAACCACAACTGCAAAAGTTCTTGGGAAGTCAACTATGGTAAGAGATTCAGAAGAAGAGGAAGATGAAGAGGATGTTGCACCAACACCCAAGTCACAAAAGCTTATAGGAGATGCAATCAAGTCAGGGGCTACTTCTAAGCATAAACCTGCTCCCAAAGCTGTTGCTCAAACCACCAAGTCTGCACCCAAGAGAAGCACTAGAAACATTCATGTTGAGGAAAAGAACAAGGCCCCAGTGCCTGAGATGGATGAAGAAGATGCTGAAGCCCAAGTGCTAAGAAAGCTCAAACCAAAGACTCCAGACCACAATGACACTCATCCAGTGGTAGAGGTCATGAACATCAGGAAGGATGCAGGTCTGAGACTTTGGAGGAAAAATGCTACTTATGCTGTGAGAAGGAGAACTGCAATGGACTATAGCTTCCATACCAAAGAACATCAAGATTTCTATGAGACCATTCTGCTTGACAAGAAGCCAATTGTCTGTGATATGAGATGGGTTGATTGGGAATATATCAAAGAGAATGAAGATCACTTTCCAGGTGTATATGACAGCTTCAAATCTTGTGGAGTTGACAAGTTTGTTTGACAGAAGCTCACCAAATGGAATGATGAGCTAATCATGCAATTCTACTCCACTATTCATTTCTATCCAGATGGAAGGATAGTGTGGATGTCTGAAGGTACAAGGTACCAATCAACTGTTGAAGAATGGGCAAAGTTGATCAATGCTCCAGAAGACCATGAGGATGATTTGGATGTGTATGCCAAGAAGAAGAAAGACCACAACTCCATGGCAAGTATGTATAAGGAAATTCTTGAAGAAGCCCTGGAAACTCATAAGTTGGGCCCAGTGAAATATATGTTGTCTGGTGTGCCTACTATCAACACCATCTTAAGGCATACTCTATTTCCCAAATCTGGAGACCATAGGATGATAAGAGGACATTCAATCAACTTGCTGCATATTTTTGATGTACCTCAAAAATTCAAGGTCATAAGACTGATTGTAGAGACAATCAAGAGGACAGCTGCTGACCAGAAAAGATCTTGTGGGTATGCTCCACACATTTAGGTGCTCATCAACTCAAAGATAGGCACAGGCACTTACTTGTTGGACAAGGAACACTTACCTCTCAAGCCAGAATCTGAAGACAACACAGTTGTAATGGATGAGAATGAACCTTCATCATTGCAAGCACAAGAGAAGAGATCTAAGGCAAAGACAGAAAAAGCTGCAAAGATGCCAACTGTTGAAGAGGCATCTCAAGTATTCTTGAAGAGAAAAAAAGATCAACTTGGATATTTGATCCAATCTACTTTGAGCATTGAGAAGGGCTTGGCCACCCTGACTCAGAATCAGGAGAGCTTGGAGAGGATCATTGAACAAAAATTCTATGATCTTGATCTGAAAGTGACTGAGATGCAGACAACAGTTGAGCAGCTCCAGGAGGAAGCAGATGAGAAGAAAGGGAAGGCAACTACAGAAGCTGAGGCCAGAGGTCAGCTGCAGTGCCAGTACCAAATACTAGAGCTACCACATTAGCACCAACAGCTACAGCTTCAGTGCCACCTCCAGTAGCCACCCCACCAGCTCCAACTACATCGACTGGTGCCTTCATCCTTGGAGTTCTCTCTACACCTGAAGACCAAGCCTGAGAGATGCATAGCACTATGCATATTTGAACTTTTTGGTAACTTGTTGCCAAAGGGGGAGAAATATGTATAGATCATAGACTTTGAGAGAGAGTGTTGCTTTTTGTCTCTCTTGCTATTTGTTTGGTTGAACTTTATTGTGTGCTTGTTTGATACATTATGTCCTTGTGTGAGATACTTGTATGATCATGTGTTTGATCATGTGCTATTTTAATGTTTGCTTGGATGATATTATCTCTTATATCCATATATGATCGTTCACTTTGCTTGGTGATGAGTGCATGCTTTTAATTGCTATCATTTTGAGTGCTCCACCAAGATGTATGTGACATGGAAGAGTAACCCATGATACTACTCGAGTGTGCATTTGCATTCAAAAGCAAATCCTAAATAATGCACAAATTTAGAGGGAGCTCTTGCTTATCACATACTTCTCAAAGCTACGATGTAATTCAATCTTATTATCATTTGTCGAAGCTTTGATCTATATGTTGTCATCAATTACCAAAAAGGGGGAGATTGAAAGTGCTCAATTATGATTTCAAACCTGCTGGTGAGAAGAGGTTATTTGACATTAGCTCGCTTGATGAATGAAGAACTCAAGCCTATGAGAATGCCAAGTTGTTTAAGGAAAAAGTTAAAATATGGCATGACAAGTGGATACAAAAGCGTGAGTTTAATGTAGGTGATCATGTTTTGCTATAAAACTCTCGTTTAAGATTTTTTGCAGGAAAACTTCTCTCTAAATGGGAAGGTCCTCACATTATCGAGGAGGTCTATCATTCCGGTGCCATAAAAATTAACAATGCCGAAGGCACAAATCCGAAGGTGGTAAACAATCAAAGAATCAAACATTATATCTCACGTAATCCCATAAATATTGAAACCAATATAATTGACACCATAACATCGGAGGAGTACATAAGGCACACTTTCCAGAATGTTTCAGACTCCGAAAAGGAATAGGTATGTGGTACGGTAAGTAAACCGACTCCAAAATTGTTCTAATAGCAATTTTTCTCCGTTTTGGAATATTTAAAAAAATAGATAAATTAAAAGTAGTCCGAAAGAGAGACGAGGCGACCACAAGGGTGGAGGGCGCGCCCTACCCCCCGAGGCGCGCCCCCTACCTTGTGGCCACCTCATGTGCCCTCTGGACTCCGTTTTCTTGCACGATACTTCTTTTCGTCGGTAAAAATTCATTATATAATCTCCTGAAGGTTTTGACCATCGTACCACGACAAAATCCTCTATTTTTGTTTTGAGCTGTTTCTGCAGCTGATTTAGAGCAATATGTCGTCCCAGGATTCGGAGGGAGAAAGCTATGTGGATGATTACATTGCAGACCCCAAAGTCTATGGGGACTTGGAGCATTGTGGTTGGATCACGGAGGAAGAAGAAGACTATGATCTTAAAGGAAAGGAGGAGACAAGCTCAAATGAAGATGAAGTCTTACTACCTCAACCTGGGGACATGCACGTGGAGTTCAAAAAGTCAAGTCTCCTTAACAAAGAAAAGAAACCTAAGATCGAGTTTATCCCTTTTCGTCTCTTGCAGGAAAACTGAAAGTGCAACTGTCCCTGGGTGGTTTTGGTAATTATTAACAACATATAGCTCATTGAGCTAATGCTATTTCAAGATGAATATTTCAGGAAAGTTCAATGATTGGCA
Source organism: Triticum aestivum (assembly GCF_018294505.1). Classification (NCBI taxonomy): domain Eukaryota; kingdom Viridiplantae; phylum Streptophyta; class Magnoliopsida; order Poales; family Poaceae; genus Triticum; species Triticum aestivum. The sequence goes on from NC_057807.1 coordinate 250,084,643, forward strand.
TGGCTTGGATTAGGAATGTGGACCCCTCAAAATGCTAAGAACAAAGGATTGGCTCAAGCTCTAAAGCTCAAGACCCTACATTTTACTTTTAGTGGTCCAAGATCACATTGAGTCCATATGAAAGCCAATACTATTAAAAGGGGATGAGGTGTTGCTTAATGGCTTGCTTGCTCAAGATGCTTAGTGACATGCTCCAAAAACCCTCAACCACTTTCTCATATCCACATATGTCCCAAACCAAAAGTCAAACTCGGCCCCACCGATTTGATCTATCCGGCGCCACCGAGTTCATTTGAGATAGCCACTGCCAAAAACCCTAGTCACTTTGGTCTCACTGATAGGGATCTCGGTCTCACTGAGATGGGATTGCAAACTCTCTGTTTCCCTTCATAACGTTTCGGTCTAACCGAGATGAGCGATCGGTCCCACCGAATTCGCAATGCAAACTCTCTATTTCCCTTTCGTAACGTTTCGGTCCCACCAAGTTTGCCTGACCAACTCTCTGGTTAGCTTATTACCAAAGTCGGTCCCACCGAGTTTGTGTAATCAGTCTCACCGAGATTACGTTATGCCTTAACCCTAAAGCAATCGGTCCCACCGAGTTGACATGTCGGTCCCACCGAAATGCCTAACGGTCACATTATGAACTAAATCGGTCTGACCGATTTTTATGATTCGGTCTCACCGAGTTTGGTAAATTGTGTGTAACGGTTAGATTTTGTGTGGAGGCTATATATACCCCTCCACTCTTTCTTCATACGTGGAGAAAGCCATCAGAACATGCCTACACTTCCAGCATTCATTTTCTGAGAGAGAACCACCTACTCATGTGTTGAGGCCAAGATATTCCATTCCAACCACATAAATCTTGATCTCTAGCCTTCCCCAAGTTGCTTTCCACTCAAATCATCTTTCTAGCAAATCCGATCCTATGAGAGAGAGTTGAGTGTTGGGGAGACTATCATTTGAAGCACAAGAGCAAGGAGTTCATCATCAACACACCATCTATTACCTTTTGGAGGGTGGTGTCTCCTAGATTGGTTAGGTGTCACTTGGGAGCCTCCGTCAAGATTGGGGAGTTGAACCAATGAGTTTGTACGGGCAAGGAGATCACCTACTTCGTGAAGATCTACCCTAGTGAGGCAAGTCCTTCGTGGGCGATGGCCATGGTGGGATAGACAAGGTTGCTTCTTCGTGGACCCTTCGTGGGCGGAGCCCTCCGTGGACTCGCGCAACCGTTACCCTTCGTGGGTTGAAGTCTCCATCAACGTGGATGTACGATAGCACCACCTATCAGAACCACGCCAAAACTCTCTGTGTCAACATTGCGTTTGCTCCCTCCAAACTCCTCCCCTTTACCTTCATATGCAATGATTTACATTCCGCTGCTATACTCTTAGGATTGCATGTGTAGGTTGATTGCTTGACTTGTGCTAAGTTGCTAAAATCTGCCAAGACATAAAATTGGGAAAAGGCTAGATTTTTATTTGGACAAGTAGTCTAATCACCCCCCCTCTATACATACTTTCGATCCTATAAAAACAAACCAGAATTATGTACTCCCTTCGTTTTTATTTAGTTCGCATATTAGCTTTGGTCAAAGTCAAGCTTTACAAACTTTGACCAAGTTTATAGACAAAAATATTAAGATATACAATAACAAATCAACAACATTAGATTTATTATTGAATGTACTTTCACATCGTATAGATTTATTATGATAAATATCTATATTGTTTTCTATAAACTTGGTCAAACTTTACGAAGTTTGACTTCAGTCAACTCTAATATGTAGAGTAAATAAAAACGGAGGGAGTAAAAAGATACTAAGTCTTGAGCAGGAGATCGATGACTTAAGGGAGAAAATTTATATCCTCAAGCGCAAGCTTAGGAAGAAGCCTACTACATCAACAATTCCATCATCACCACCTCCGAATAAAGAGACATAAATCTATGGGTATTGGCACTCCCCTTGGCAACTGCCAAGCTTGGGGGAGGTGCCCCGGTATCGTATCACCATCACACCTCTATCTTTATCATTTTTCTTAGTTCGATCCTTTTAGTTATCTCTTGATCTAGTAGAATAAAGTTTTAGTATGATCTAGCTTTGAGTTTTGTTTTGATCTCTATCTATGTAATCGAGTCCATGACTTATATATAATAAAGAGTAGTTTTGAGTTGAGAGCTTTGCTGTCTGCTATGATCTTGAGGGAATTAAATAAGGAATAAAAAGAAATAAAAAGATCATATTGATCTTATGGAGAGTAATGACTTCTCATATAAAGAGTATGATGAATAAAATTTGTTGAGAGTTGACAAACATAGTTTTGGTCATTGTTGCAATTAATAGGAAGTAATAAAGAAAGAGAGGCTTCACATATAAATATACTATCTTGGACATCTTTTGTGATTGTGAGCACTCATTAAAGTATGACATGCTAAAAAGTTGATGTTGGACAAGGAAGACAACATAATGGGTTATGTTTTCTTATATCCGAATAGAAGTTATATTTCATGGATCCTCCAACATGTTGAGCTTGTATTTCCCTCTCATGCTAGCCAAATTCTTTGCACCAAGTAGAGATACTACTTCTGCTTCCAAACATCCCTTAAACCCAGTTTTGCCATGAGAGTCCACCATACCAACCTATGGATTGAGTAAGATCCTTCAAGTAAGTTGTCATCGGTGCAAGCAATAAAAACTGCTCTCTAAATATGTATGATATATTAGTGTGAAGAAAATAAGCTTTATATGAACTTATTATATGGAAGAATTAAAACCGATGGACTGCATAATAAAGTTCTTTATCACAAGCAGCAATATAAAGTGACGTTCTTTTGCATTAAGGTTTTGTGCATCCAATCATAAAAGCGCATGACAACCTCTTCTTCCCTCTGAGAAGGGCCTATCTTTTGTTTTTACCTTCTATCCTTATACAAGAGTCATGGTGATCCTCACCTTTTGCTTTTTACACTTTATCCTTTGGCAAGCACTATGTGTTGGAGAGACCCATATATATATATATATATATATATATATATATATATATATATATAGTAGCACTATTCTGATCACGGCTCGCTATATAGAGGCGACGAACATGTTTCTGAACTCGCTGAAATGGTAGCGACAAAAAAGAGGGGGAAAAACCACTCACCCCCGATCCCATCGCCGGCAACCTCCTGCCCCGCCCCAGATCCACCTCACCCCGCGCAACCTTCCCGGTCCCCCGTCGCCGCGCGACCTTCCCGCCCCCCTACCCCAGCCGCCGCGCGACCGCCGCCGCCGTGGCCGGCCACCTTCTCCC